>NC_073696.1:272649600-272661192 GCF_029784165.1 Wyeomyia smithii | reverse complement strand
TCTTTTTACTTTTTACTTTTTACTTTTTACTTTTTACTTTTTACTTTTTACTTTTTACTTTTTACTTTTTTACTTTTTACTTTTTACTTTTTACTTTTTTTTACTTTTTACTTTTTACTTTTTACTTTTTACTTTTTACTTTTTACTTTTTACTTTTTACTTTTACTTTTTACTTTTTTACTTTTTACTTTTTACTTTTTACTTTTTTACTTTTACTTTTTACTTTTTACTTTTTACTTTTTACTTTTTACTTTTTACTTTTACTTTTACTTTTTACTTTTTACTTTTTACTTTTTACTTTTTACTTTTTACTTTTTACTTTTACTTTTTTACTTTTTACTTTTTACTTTTTACTTTTTACTTTTACTTTTTACTTTTTACTTTTTACTTTTACTTTTTACTTTTTTACTTTTACTTTTTACTTTTTACTTTTTACTTTTTACTTTTTACTTTTTACTTTTTACTTTTTACTTTTTACTTTTTACTTTTTACTTTTTACTTTTTACTTTTTACTTTTTACTTTTTACTTTTTACTTTTTACTTTTTACTTTTTACTTTTTACTTTTTACTTTTACTTTTACTTTTTTACTTTTTACTTTTTACTTTTTACTTTTTACTTTTTACTTTTTACTTTTACTTTTTTACTTTTTACTTTTTACTTTTTACTTTTTACTTTTTACTTTTTACTTTTTACTTTTTACTTTTTACTTTTTACTTTTTACTTTTTACTTTTTACTTTTACTTTTTACTTTTTACTTTTACTTTTTACTTTTTACTTTTTACTTTTTACTTTTTACTTTTACTTTTTACTTTTTACTTTTACTTTTTACTTTTTACTTTTACTTTTTACTTTTTACTTTTTACTTTTACTTTTTACTTTTTACTTTTACTTTTTACTTTTTACTTTTTACTTTTTACTTTTACTTTTTACTTTTTACTTTTTACTTTTTACTTTTTACTTTTACTTTTTACTTTTACTTTTTACTTTTTACTTTTTACTTTTTACTTTTACTTTTACTTTTACTTTTTACTTTTTACTTTTCTTTACTTTTTACTTTTTACTTTTTACTTTTACTTTTACTTTTACTTTTTACTTTTTACTTTTTACTTTTTACTTTTTACTTTTTACTTTTTACTTTTTACTTTTTACTTTTACTTTTTTACTTTTTACTTTTTACTTTTTACTTTTTACTTTTTACTTTTTACTTTTTACTTTTTACTTTTACTTTTACTTTTTACTTTTTACTTTTACTTTTTACTTTTTACTTTTTACTTTTTACTTTTTACTTTTTACTTTTTACTTTTACTTTTTACTTTTTACTTTTTACTTTTTACTTTTTACTTTTTACTTTTTACTTTTTACTTTTTACTTTTACTTTTTACTTTTTACTTTTTACTTTTTACTTTTTACTTTTTACTTTTTACTTTTTACTTTTTACTTTTTACTTTTTACTTTTTACTTTTTACTTTTTACTTTTACTTTTTACTTTTTACTTTTTACTTTTTACTTTTTACTTTTTACTTTTTACTTTTACTTTTACTTTTTACTTTTTACTTTTTACTTTTTACTTTTTACTTTTTACTTTTTACTTTTTACTTTTTACTTTTTACTTTTTACTTTTTACTTTTTACTTTTTACTTTTTACTTTTTACTTTTACTTTTTACTTTTTACTTTTTACTTTTTACTTTTTACTTTTTACTTTTTACTTTTTACTTTTACTTTTTACTTTTACTTTTTACTTTTTACTTTTACTTTTTACTTTTTACTTTTTACTTTTTACTTTTTACTTTTACTTTTTACTTTTACTTTACTTTTTACTTTTTACTTTTTACTTTTACTTTTTACTTTTTACTTTTTACTTTTTACTTTTTACTTTTACTTTTACTTTTTACTTTTTACTTTTTACTTTTTACTTTTACTTTTTACTTTTTACTTTTTACTTTTACTTTTTACTTTTTACTTTTTACTTTTTACTTTTTACTTTTTACTTTTTACTTTTTACTTTTTACTTTTTACTTTTTACTTTTTACTTTTTACTTTTTACTTTTTACTTTTTACTTTTTACTTTTACTTTTTACTTTTTACTTTTTACTTTTTACTTTTTACTTTTTACTTTTTACTTTTTACTTTTACTTTTTACTTTTACTTTTTACTTTTTACTTTTTACTTTTTACTTTTACTTTTTACTTTTTACTTTTTACTTTTACTTTTACTTTTACTTTTTACTTTTTACTTTACTTTTACTTTTTACTTTTTACTTTTTACTTTTACTTTTTACTTTTTACTTTTTACTTTTTACTTTTTACTTTTTACTTTTTACTTTTACTTTTACTTTTACTTTTTACTTTTTACTTTTTACTTTACTTACTTTTTACTTTTTACTTTTTACTTTTTACTTTTTACTTTTACTTTTACTTTTACTTTACTTTTTACTTTTACTTTTACTTTTTACTTTTTTACTTTTTACTTTTTACTTTTTACTTTTACTTTTTACTTTTACTTTTACTTTTTACTTTTTACTTTTACTTTTACTTTTTACTTTTTACTTTTACTTTTTACTTTTTACTTTTACTTTTTACTTTTACTTTTTACTTTTTACTTTTTACTTTTTACTTTTACTTTTTACTTTTTACTTTTTACTTTTTACTTTTACTTTTACTTTTTACTTTTTACTTTTTACTTTTTACTTTTTACTTTTTACTTTTTACTTTTTACTTTTACTTTTTACTTTTTACTTTTTACTTTTTACTTTTTACTTTTTACTTTTACTTTTACTTTTACTTTTTACTTTTACTTTTTACTTTTTTACTTTTTACTTTTTACTTTTTACTTTTACTTTTTACTTTTTACTTTTTACTTTTTACTTTTTACTTTTTACTTTTTACTTTTTACTTTTACTTTTACTTTTTACTTTTTACTTTTACTTTTACTTTTTACTTTTTACTTTTTTACTTTTTACTTTTTACTTTTTACTTTTTACTTTTTACTTTTACTTTTTACTTTTTACTTTTACTTTTTACTTTTTACTTTTACTTTTTACTTTTTACTTTTTACTTTTACTTTTTACTTTTTACTTTTTACTTTTTACTTTTTTACTTTTTACTTTTTACTTTTTACTTTTTACTTTTTACTTTTACTTTTACTTTTTACTTTTTACTTTTACTTTTTACTTTTTACTTTTTACTTTTACTTTTACTTTTTACTTTTTACTTTTTACTTTTTACTTTTACTTTACTTTTTACTTTTTACTTTTACTTTTTACTTTTTACTTTTTACTTTTTACTTTTTACTTTTTACTTTTTACTTTTTACTTTTTACTTTTTACTTTTACTTTTTACTTTTTACTTTTTACTTTTTACTTTTACTTTTACTTTTTACTTTTTACTTTTACTTTTTACTTTTTACTTTTACTTTTACTTTTTACTTTTTACTTTTTACTTTTTACTTTTTACTTTTACTTTTACTTTTTACTTTTACTTTTTACTTTTTACTTTTTACTTTTACTTTTTACTTTTTACTTTTTACTTTTTACTTTTTACTTTTTACTTTTTACTTTTTACTTTTTACTTTTTACTTTTTACTTTTTACTTTTTACTTTTTACTTTTTACTTTTTACTTTTTACTTTTACTTTTTACTTTTTACTTTTTACTTTTTACTTTTTACTTTTACTTTTTACTTTTTACTTTTTACTTTTACTTTTTACTTTTTACTTTTACTTTTACTTTTTACTTTTTACTTTTTACTTTTTACTTTTTACTTTTACTTTTTACTTTTACTTTTTACTTTTTACTTTTTACTTTACTTTTACTTTTAACTTTTACTTTTTACTTTTTACTTTTTACTTTTTACTTTTTACTTTTTACTTTTTACTTTTACTTTTTACTTTTTACTTTTACTTTTTACTTTTACTTTTTACTTTTACTTTTTACTTTTACTTTTTACTTTTTACTTTTTACTTTTTACTTTTTACTTTTTACTTTTTACTTTTTACTTTTACTTTTTACTTTTTACTTTTTACTTTTTACTTTTTACTTTTTACTTTTTACTTTTACTTTTTACTTTTTACTTTTTACTTTTTACTTTACTTTTACTTTTTACTTTTACTTTTTACTTTTTACTTTTACTTTTTACTTTTTACTTTTTACTTTTTACTTTTTACTTTTACTTTTTACTTTTTACTTTTTACTTTTTACTTTTTACTTTTTACTTTTTACTTTTTACTTTTTACTTTTTACTTTTACTTTTTACTTTTACTTTTTACTTTTACTTTTTACTTTTTACTTTTTACTTTTACTTTTTACTTTTTACTTTTTACTTTTTACTTTTAACTTTTAACTTTTTACTTTTACTTTTTACTTTTTACTTTTTACTTTTTACTTTTACTTTTTACTTTACTTTTTACTTTTTACTTTTTACTTTTTACTTTTACTTTTTACTTTTTACTTTTTACTTTTTACTTTTTACTTTTTACTTTTTACTTTTTACTTTTTACTTTTTACTTTTTACTTTTTACTTCTTACTTTTTACTTTTTACTTTTTACTTTTTACTTTTTACTTTTTACTTTTTACTTCTTACTTTTTACTTTTTACTTTTACTTTTAACTTTTTACTTTTTACTTTTTACTTTTTACTTTTTATTTTTTACTTTTTACTTTTTACTTTTTACTTTTTACTTTTTACTTTTTACTTTTTACTTTTTACTTTTTATTTTTTACTTTTTACTTTTAACTTTTTACTTTTGACTTTTTACTTTTTACTTTTTACCTTTTACTTTTTACTTTTTACTTTTTACTTTTTACTTTTTACTTTTTACTTGTTACTTTTTACTTTTTACTTTTTACTTTTTACTTTTTACTTTTTACTTTTTACTTTTTACTTTTTACGTTTAACTTTTTACTTTTTACTTTTTATTTTTACTTTTTACTTTTTACTTTTTACTTTTTACTTTTTACTTTTTACTTTTCACTTTTTACTTTTTACTTTTTACTTTTTACTTTTTACTTTTTACTTTTTACTTTTTACTTTTTACTTTTTACTTTTTACTTTTTACTTTTAACTTTTAACTTTTTACTTTTTACTTTTTACTTTTTACTTTTTACTTTTTACTTTCTACTTTTTACTTTTACTTTTTACTTTTTACTTTTTACTTTTTACTTTTTACTTTTTACTTTTTACTTTTTACTTTTTACTTTTTACTTTTTACTTTTTACTTTTTACTTTTTACTTTTTACTTTTTACTTTTTACTTCTTACTTTTTACTTTTTACTTTTTACTTTTTACTTTTTACTTTTTACTTTTTACTTCTTACTTTTTACTTTTTACTTTTTACTTTTAACTTTTTACTTTTTACTTTTTACTTTTTACTTTTTATTTTTTACTTTTTACTTTTTACTTTTTACTTTTTACTTTTTACTTTTTACTTTTTACTTTTTACTTTTTATTTTTTACTTTTTACTTTTAACTTTTTACTTTTGACTTTTTACTTTTTACTTTTTACCTTTTACTTTTTACTTTTTACTTTTTACTTTTTACTTTTTACTTTTTACTTGTTACTTTTTACTTTTTACTTTTTACTTTTTACTTTTTACTTTTTACTTTTTACTTTTTACTTTTTACTTTTTACGTTTAACTTTTTACTTTTTACTTTTTATTTTTACTTTTTACTTTTTACTTTTTACTTTTTACTTTTTACTTTTTACTTTTCACTTTTTACTTTTTACTTTTTACTTTTTACTTTTTACTTTTTACTTTTTACTTTTTACTTTTTACTTTTTACTTTTTACTTTTTACTTTTTACTTTTTACTTTTTACTTTTTACTTTTTACTTTTTACTTTTTACTTTTTACTTTTTACTTATTATTTTTGCCTTTTGCCTTTTGCCTTCTGTCTTCTGTCTTCTGTCTTCTGTCTTTCTTTACTGACATTTAAACTGTTAGACTTTTAGACTTTTAGACTTTTAGACTTTTAGACTTTTAGACTTTTAGACTTTTAGACAATTAGACTTTTAGACTTTTAGACTTTTAGACTTTTAGACTTTTAGACTTTTAGACTTTTAGACTTTTAGACTTTTAGACTTTTAGACTTTTAGACTTTTACACTTTTAGACATCTAGACTTTTAGACATTTAGACTCCCAGACTTTTAGACTTTTAGACTTTTAGAATTTAAGACTTTTAGACTGCTAGACTTTTAGACTGCTAGATTTTTAGACTGCTAGACATTTAGACTTTTAGACCTTCAGACTTTCATACTCATGCATTTTTAGAACTTGTGACTTTTTCATTAATTTTGTAACCTCTTCACTCTTTTTCTCTTCAACTGTTTATTCTTTCCATATATTACTTAGAATTATTCTCCGATTTTCTGACTTGTCACTTTAGAGTTTTTACTGTTTTGCAACTTCTTGGCGACCTAACTTGCTGCTGCCTGCTTTTCAATTTTATCTCTCTGATATCTATTTTATATTTTCTTTTTTTCTATGTTCTACTTTCTACACTCCAATGGTTGTTTATTTCCTAAATTTTTTACTTTGTATTCTCAATGTTATTAATTTTTACTTTTTTTTCTACTGCCTACTTTTTACTTTCTACTTACTTCTTTTACTTTTAACTTTTTTTTTTGTATAACTTTTCCACGTCTTTTCTCTTCAACTGTGTATTCTTTCAATATATTACGTTATTTTTTAACTTTTTCCTTATCCCATACGGCTTTTTTGTTTTTCTGCGGCTCATTTATTGAGCTTACTTGCTACTACCTCCTTGATAATTTTATTTTCTAATAAATATCTATATTTTTTTCTTCCTATTTTATACTTTCTATATTCATTTTTTTCATGCCCACTACTTTCTATTCTCTATTTTCTACGTTTTCTTTTCTACTTTCTTCTGTTTGCTTCCCAAGTATCACTTTCTGCTTACTGCTACAAAATATAATTATCTTAGACTCCTAGGTTTGTTTCAATAGTCTTTAAGAATTTTTAACTTTCAATTTCTGTGCTAATTTGACTTTTAGAAATCTCGATGTTTTTATGTTTTGGTCTCTTTAATTCTTGACTTCTAAGCTATTATCATCTAATGAATTTTTGACTTTATGACTAAGAAACCTTTTAATTTTCTACCTTTTAACTGTTTTGATTTGTTGTCTTTTAACCTTTAGATGTTTCAACCTTTGGATTGTTTTATCTTGTGGACGGCAAGACACTTTGAGTTTGTTCTTTTATATTTTGAATTTTTACTTTTCTGATATTTAGACTTTTTGATTTTTGTCTACTTACTGTTTTGTCTTATTACTTTCATTTTTTTTTTACATTCCTACTTTTTACTTTACCATTCAATTTTTTATCATTTTGAATTTTTTACTTATTGACTGTTTTAACTTTTTTATTTTATATTCTTTCAAACATTTGAAAATTTGCTTTTTTTGTCTTTTTGACATAGTTTTCATTTTTTGATTCAGAAACAATTTTACTTTTAGGCTTCGCGACTTTTTTTTCTAGGGCAAATCTGTGTTGACAACTAGTCTACAAAGGCAAAACTATTGCTCAAAGGGGGCAAATGAAAGATTATTGCTTTTTAACCGTTTTTGTCCTATGCTTCTAGCCAAGTCGGCAGGGTGCCTACTCTCCAGAGATTTCTATTATGTTTTGCCGTAAGCAATCCGAGAAACGACAAACCCGATGAGCAACCACTCTGCGGTCTTTTGATACTTGTTTTGAACCGTAAGACAAATTACGATATAAAATTTTTAATAATCGCGCATTCAAAGAAAAAAAACTTAAACGAATTCAGAAGTTGGAAAAGAGATATCTAAAAACAAAACTGAAATCAGATATCATTAGTAGGAAAGCTGATTGTTGATGACTTCAAAAATCTGAGCTCAAAAGACAGATATAACAAATCACCATTGAGCTATCAAAAATCGAAAGTCAACAAACGAAAATCGAAATTGGGATTAAATTTCCCTAAATCAGATCAGAGTATCCTGGTTTTATGGAAAGTTCTCAATTTAATTCTATTCTCTTATTTTATTTTTTCTTTCACGAACTGATGCTACGAATGAATGACTGACATCCAAAGTGTTTTGCCCTGGCTATCGTAATCATAACTGTGGTATCTCATCTCGAATCTGCTGCTCAGAACAACAAACCATTCTATAAGAGTTTAACCTATTATGTTGTTGTTATTTCACCCCAAACCCGCCTGTTGGTTGCTTTGAGATACTCTTTGCCGGAGTGTTGTTGTAGCTAAATAAAGTTCTGTGAATTTGAGCCAGGCTTACCAGATGCTGACACGGTTGCCGACGATTGTGTCACTAAGTGGAGACGTGCCGAGCAGCAGACTATCAGGCAGTAGACTCGAAATACAAAATAAACTTTGGAATAAATTCTCGTATCTTTTTCTACCGCAACTTTTGCTATTGTTAGTGACGCGGCACTGAGCTTCTGATATTTCCCTAGGATCACTCTACCGTTCCATAGTTTGCACGTGGACCAACTTTTGATTAAATGCCGAAGCGCTTGCCACGACACGGTGCCCGGGTTTGCCACGGTGTCATCCTTCAAAATGTCAATTTGTAGCACTTTGCTGGTTTGCTCCAATCAACGCTCCCGCAACCGGTTTCAGGGCACGCTAAAAGCACAGTGCTTACTAGGGGCTATCTGATTCAATATCAAAGTTGCTACACAAGTCAAAAAACGATAAGACTGGGTAGAGAGGAACGCGAAAGTGATATGAACTTGATGATTTTCGAAGAATTGTTCTACTAAAAATAGAAGTGGGGAGGAGTTGGTGCTGTGTTCGGGGGAAGCATCCTCGTCAGGTTCGACAAAATTCAAACACAACTCAGTACATAAAGAAGGACGATGTCCGTTTCGTGGAAGACGTTTTATCTTTCTTCTTGGGCCAAGATGAATCCCAAGCAAAAAAAAAACGAAACAAAAACCCCTTTGCACTGTTTACAAAGTTGCCAAACGAACGGCAGCGAAGCGACAGATGAATTAGCGGAAATGAAAAAACTTTGCTGCTTTCTTCTGTAACATCGAACGTTGTACATTTGCAGAAAGTAACTTTAGATGGAACATTTAAATCATGGTTGAAATTGGAGATTATTTTAACAAAATGATATCGTTGCATAAATTACGAATCAACGACCAAGATGGGAATAATTCATGCTTTAAAAGCGTAAATTGAATTCAGTGAGTTGTCTTGTTGGAATTAAACCAATTGATAGAAGAGGCAACAGAACGAAACAATATGCTGTTGCCAGAGTGTTGAGAAAACGTGTGTGTGCTTCTATTTGTTTTGAATTTACCCACTAATTGGCTGTTTGTTTCAGTTTGATTGCCTCTCATCTGTTTGATTTGTCTACAACGGTGAGGAGCTGGGATGCCAATCATAATTGCCAGCGATATCGGCTGCTTGCCGCGTAGGAGATGCCGTTCCTAAATTTACACTAGATTTATTGGGAAAATTAGCTCTGATTACGAGACCGAAGTAATGTTTGTTCCTTGTTTCGCGAGGATCGTTAATGTTGACATTTACTTCTCGCTTAACTAAGAAAACATCGCCGGGAGCGCGATTTTCGTTTCGGGGTAGGCCTTACTGTAAGCACTCTACTTATTTCAAAGCTAAAGCATTTTATAACATAAACGCCTTCTGTTGTAAAACGATAAAACAGAACTGATAAAAAGTGACATTATTTTTTAAACTCTTATCCAATTTCAACTTGTCGTCTTGGTTATAGTTGCAATCATTTGCAAGGAAGAATGTATAGTAATTGTTCCAAGCGTTTATCGCTTCAATAATTAACTTCTGTCTCCACTGAGGAAAGAAACTTTCCAAATGAATTAATGTCTCGTGAACTGTAAGGATTTTTTTCTCTAAACAAGAGGTCAAGCGCTACAGGAAAAACGGCATCAAGAAAAAAAAGCCTCTCGAGCTTTTCATAAACGAATATTTTTATACCGTGTCTGTTCTATGTGTCACAATTACCAGTTTTAATTAGCTCTTTGAAAATGAATACATAATTTCATTTGCAAACAGCCAAATAAGGCAAACCAGGGACAATTTTAATGAATTCCACGAATTGTGATCATTCCAAGGGGATAAATTTCAGTTTCTACACGCCGCTCGAAATATTCCCATTACAGTGTTACCTTTGAACCTTGTATCTACTGGAAAAAAAAGTCCTAACGATTTTCCCTCTAGATCAGGTCATGCGTCTGCTTTGCATTCTATGTAATGTAAACTTACTCCCAACCGATCCCACCTGAATACTGTCTATATTCGGCTCGGTCCTACCCCCATCCTCACCAACCAGCTGTTCCAGTTCCTACACCAAGGCACGGATAAGAAGAAGAAGAAAACCCGTCACAAGGATACAAACCTGCAAAACAAGCTTCAAGAATAAAAAATTAAGAAAAAAAAAAACTTGAACCGAACCAACAACACTTCGCCCGTGCATCGCTGCTCCAAACGAGAGACTCTCGCCGTCGCGTTCTATCATCACAGTAAGGGTAAAAAGTGGGAAATGAAAACATAATCATTTTTCCGCCGTCATCCCGAACCCGGTCTTAAACGGTGTCATATCTGCCAGCAGAGATCTTCGAGATGACACCGAAGGCAGGTACAAGTAGTATACACTCCCGTACATATGTAAAGCTTAAGAAATCAAGGTTGTGCTGGGTTATTTTTTTTTCTTCCCCACCAACAACCAGCCAGAGCAGAAACACGATGGAGCGGAAAATCTATGCACAACGATGGAAGCCCTTCTCCTTGACAACGGTTTCCGGCCGTTGTTCTGTTCCTGTCCTCCGGACACACAAGCGGCAGCAACCTGGTGAGAGTCATCGAATCGTCTTACACCAGTCGGCAGAAGGAAAACGACAGCACCGACTGAGCACCGACCCGTGCGAACACCGCTAGGAAAGGATTTCCCGCTGAGGATGAAGCAGATAATGCATTAGCAAAATTGGATTTTTCAAATAAAATTTTCCCGTCGCAAAATGCGCTCTCGGCTTATCTCGGCATCAGCAGCGTTGCCGCCGTCAGTCATGCATGCCATGTACGACCGACGACCTTCCTCCAGTTCAGGTCTGGAGCGTTGACTGAAATTGGTCTTGATAGTAATTTGCTGCTTCCTTTGGAGAGCCCCATTTTCCATTACGATTCGCGATACCCACCAGAGATTTATCACCAGATCAGTGCCAAATGAGGCGCTTGATTAAGCGACAAGATATAAAATTCCCCAAATTGTACTGATGGAAGAAGCGAGCTCTTCAATGGTGACAAAGTCCTAACATATGAAGTATGATATCTTATATCCCTCGCGAATTCAAAGGTTCCCACTCAGAAGCAAAAAGGATTTGTGAATCGATAATATACTCACACTCCTCGGTACCAACAACAACGTGCTTATCACCACTCCACACCGTATAAACGAATGAATATTCATCGCTTCTCGTCGAAATGGTCGTTTGATGCGTGTTTTATTATTATTTTTTATTCGGCACGAACTCAGGTGTGGAATCTTGACGGATGCGTATTACTTTGCACTTCTAGGCACAGAATGGGTCGAAGTTGGATGGTACGTT
>NC_073696.1:270806935-270944100 GCF_029784165.1 Wyeomyia smithii | reverse complement strand
TAAAAGACTGCTAAGCCTGGGTCACTCACGCGAGGAGGCCATAGGCATAGTTCGTCAACCAGTCGACCAAGCTGACCGCTCAGGTCAGGTCGCAACCAAGCGACAGCGGTCGACTGAGACAGCGTCGCCAAACACAAGCGCTAAGGGCCCGAGCAGCAAAAAGCCCCGGGACTTGGCTTGCGCGGAGCCCCCTGCACCGCGACAAACGTCAGGGGTAACACATAGGGAGATGCTGGAGGCCACGAGCCTGTCTATCACAACGATAGACTATCCAGCCTCCCTACTTACCCCTGAACAGTTAAAAACTGTTCGAGATGCCATTCTGGACTGCATTGCGGACCAGGAGTCACCGGTCATCAGGCCCAAGTTTAGGAGCTGCCGCCTAAAAAACGGTACCCTACAACTTGACTGTGCCGTCAACGACACAGTTAGATGGCTGGAAACCACGGCGTCTTCTCTCATACCGTGGGAGGGAGCACACCTTAGTGTCTTTCGCACGAAGGACCTGCCGAAGGCCCTAAAATTTGTAGGGTACTTCCAGGACAGTGTGGACACCACAAATGAGAGAATTCTCCGTCTTCTCCAAAATCAGAACGACGGTTTCTCCACACGTGCATGGCGAGTATGTCATCGCAACGTTACTGGAAAGACTGTCGAATTGATGGTGGAGCTGGACCAACAGTCTGCTAACCTCATAGCGGCACAGAGCTTCCTGCTGAACTACAAGTACGGCAAAGCACGCATGCGGCAGGTTGGCAGAAAGTCCTCAAACACAGGCGCGAAAGGTTCTGGTGCGAAGGCAGGAACGGTACGTTCGGAGACTCCCTCAGGGAGTGTACCGCTACCACCTGCTCGACGCACTCCCGCGATAGCGAAGAAGGTTCCGCCGAAAAATCGAAAGAGGAGTAAGCGTGAGCATCTGAACAGTCGCGACCCTCAGAGCCAAATTCCGCCACCTAAACGTGAGAGTAGCACTTCTGTCGCCTACTGTCTGCTGCAACGGGAGCCTGTTGCTGAGGGTATGCAGACTACCCATCCCAGCGTCACCGCTGATGGCAACCGTCCGCCAATCGGATCTCAACCAGATCCGACGAAGGACGCGCTGCCAACAAAATGAGCAGCATACGCTGCGTTCAGGTGAACCTCCATCACGCAAAGGGCGCCTCTGATGTTCTTTGCCGGAGGTTCACCAAGGATCAGCTATCCGTGGCGCTGATCCAGGAACCATGGGTCCACGACACCAGGATCCTTGGCTTAGCCAACACAAACAGTAAGTTGGTCTATTGTAATCAACAGTCAAATCCCAGGACTGCAATTCTGCTGAACAGAAACATTAAATTTGTTCCCATTACAGAGTTCATCCAACGGGATTTGGTTGCCATTGCGGTGGAGGTCCCGACGACCAACGGCACTCAAGAAGTGGTTGTTGCCTCCGCTTACTTCCCGGGGGACGAGGACGATATACCGCCATCCGAAGTCGCAGCACTTGTGCGATACTGCCGAAGCATCAACAAGCCACTCATCGTCGGCTGCGATGCCAACGCGCATCACACAGTCTGGGGCAGCTCGGATATCAACACTCGAAGTGAGTACCTACTTGAATACCTTACTTCTAACAATGTTAATGTATGCAATGTGGGAAACGAGCCAACTTTCAGTAATGCTATTAGACAAGAGGTCCTAGATCTCACTCTATGTAGCGCCTCGATAACGGAGAAAGTCAAGAACTGGCATGTCTCTGATGAACCCAGTTTATCAGACCATAGACTCATCAGATTTGACGTCGAGGCTACTCCTCTGAGAAGAGAACATTTCAGGAATCCTAAGAAAACCAACTGGAACTCTTTTAAGGAACATTTGGTCAATTCGAGAACATCCTGCCACCAAAATATTCGAACTCCAGGTGAACTGGACATCGCAGCAAGTGACCTACACCACAGGATCACGGAAGCTTTTATGTCAAACTGTCCGTTAACAAATCGAACAGTCTGCCGTGATGTGCCCGGGTGGAATGAAACTCTCAGCAACCTTCGTCGGGAAGCTAGACGCTTGTTCAACAGGGCTAAAATCACGTCCATCTGGGTAGCCTATAGAGCATCCCTTACAAAATACAACGCTGAGCTACGCAAAGCCAAAAGGAGGTCTAGAATTCGATTCTGTGAAGACATTCAGACTCTACCTGAGGCAACGCGACTGCAAAAAGCGATGTCCAAAGATCACACGAATGGTCTTGGGCAGTTGAAAAAGGAAGATGGTAGTCTGACTGTCACCACCAAGGAAACGCTGGATGTTCTTATGAACATTCACTTTCCTGGATCGACAGCAATCTCCGGTTCGAACGTCGAAGAGTTACAGAGCCTCGAATCCAGACGCATAACGTCACGTGACTCCGCAGCGCTCGCTCGTAGAATTTTCACGGAGACTTCTATCAACTGGGCACTAAGCTCTTTTGAGCCTATGAAGTCACCAGAACCGGATGACATTCTACCAATCTTTCTACAAAAATCGGACGGAGTCGTTATGTCCGAACTCATCAGCCTCTTTCGAGCCAGCTTTACTATGGGACATATCCCGGTCAACTGGCGGAACGTTAAGGTGGTGTTTATACCAAAGCCGGGCGAAAAAGACAAAACATTGCCCAAAGCTTTAGACCTATAAGTCTGACGTCAACTCTTCTCAAGTTGATGGAGAAAATTACGGACAACTACATCCGCAGTGAGTTTCTGAAGGAGTTACCCTTACACAAGCATCGATATGCTTATCAACAGGGTAAATCTACTGAAACCGCTTTGCATTGCCTAGTGACGAAGATCGAGAAGTCCTTATAAAAAGTAATATAAAAAGACAGCGGTCTGCGCTTTTCTTGATATTGAGGGAGCTTTCGATAACACGTCCTTTGCAACAATTTACACGGCTCTACAAAATAAAAGAGTCGACGATACTACAATGAGCTGGATCCAAGCAATGCTTTCGAGCAGGAAGATCACAGCTGCATTGGGGGATACGTCTGTCACAGTAGGGGCAGTTAAAGGGTGTCCTCAAGGAGGAGTTCTCTCTCCACTGCTATGGTCACTGGTGGTAGACGTTCTCCTAACCAAGCTATCACAGCTGGGCTTCGAAGTCATTGGATATGCTGATGATATAGTCCTTATTGTTCGGGGAAAATGTGATGCAACTCTATCTAGTCGCATGCAAACGGCACTTAACACCACCTCTCAGTGGTGCTCAGAAGAAGGGCTGAACATTAACCCCGCTAAAACGGTCATTATACCATTTACCAAGCGAAGAATGCACACAATCATTCCTCCGCTACTGAATGGGATAAGACTATGTTTCAGTAATGAGACCAAATATCTTGGAATCATTCTGGATAAGAAGCTGAACTGGACTGCTCACCTAGACTACGCTATCAAGAAGGCAACTTCAGCTATCTGTGCTTGCAGTACACTGTTTGGCAAGACCTGGGGGCTAAAACCACAATTAGCGCTCTGGTCTTACATCACCATTGCTCGGCCACGTATAACCTACGCAGCTCTCGCATGGTGGCCTAAAGTAAATGAAAAGACAGCTCAGGCGAAACTTACCAAAGTCCAACGATTGGCCTGTCTCTCAGTTACCAGTGCCCTGCGCACAACACC
Organism: Wyeomyia smithii; assembly: GCF_029784165.1. NCBI lineage: Eukaryota > Metazoa > Arthropoda > Insecta > Diptera > Culicidae > Wyeomyia > Wyeomyia smithii. Next base: position 270,940,462 of record NC_073696.1, on the reverse strand, counting down.
GACAGCAGCCTCGGAGGCCTTGCTTTGCTTACTTCCTCTACATCTCCATGTGAAGAAGGAAGCAGAGCTTGGCGCACTAAGGCTGCAAAGAAATACAACGATGCTCGAAGGTGACCTAACGGGTCACCTAAGCATCCTAAAGGAGTTTAAGCTGACACCTTTAGTAACAACAGTCTCGGACTGGATGGAAGCGAAGCCAAACATGGACGTTCCATATATAGTGATCGACACAGATCGCTCCATGTGGAACAATGGAGGGCCGAGTCTTCCATCGGGCACAATCCGCTTCTACACGGATGGCTCAAAAATCGGACCCCAGACTGGTTCAGGGATCTACGGACCAGGTATAAATGCCACCAACTCAATGAGTAAGTGGCCAACCGTCTTTCAGGCGGAGGTATACCCAATATATATCTGTGCTATAACATGTCTACATCGCAAATATAGACATGCGAAAATCGGAATCTTTTCGGACAGTCAGGCGGCACTAAAGGCATTAAAGTCTGCTACATGTGTCTCCAGACTAGTCTGGGAGTGCATCGCAACACTCAGGGAACTCTCCCGCCTCAACAAAGTTATGCTACTTTGGGTACCCGGTCACTGCGGAATCGAGGGAAATGAACATGCCGACAGCCTCGCAAGACAAGGATCTGCTCATCAATTCATTGGACCGGAACCGTTTTTGGGTACTTCCACATCCGCCATTAAAGGCGAACTAAGTACATGGGAAAAGCTAAAGATAGCATCTCAATGGCAACATGCGCAGGGTTGCAGGCAAGCTAAACAAACGGCTACCTAGTTTAACTCGTAGTGAACTACGCAGCACCACGGGACTTCTCACTGGACACTGTCCTGCTCTTTATCATTTAAAGAAAATCGGCAAAGTCCTAACCGACTATTGTCGCTTTTGCAAAGCTGAACCTGAGAGCTCAGCGCATTTGCTTTGCTTTTGCGAGGCTCTTGCTTCATCGAGGTTTAACTTCTTTGGAAGTTACCTCTCAACTCCATACCAGGTATGGAGCACCATTCCCAAAACGGTCACAGGTTTCATCAACCATGTAGATCCGGGTTGGGGCACAGGCTAACAACCAACTAGCTCAACCCCATCAATGAGTTCGAGCATCTTGTAATCTGTGTAAAGTAATCGGGACCAGCCACAAAAGACAAACATTCCTGTCGCAGTGGCGCTTTCTACCCAATGCCCTTCAGGCATACAAAAAAAAACTCCCGTTACTTTTTATACCCACACAAGGAACAAACTTTCATTCCGCGTCGAACACTCGACAGAAACGGACGTGCAAAGTGTTCGTTCTATTACAATCCGGTCCGTGTGTACGAATAGCCAAACAAAAGAGTGTATTATTCGCGCTAAAGGCCAACTAGATTGTGAGTTGTGTCGATACGTTCTGTACCCGGCTCGCAACTTTGGCTGTATTGGTGCAAAATACCAGCTGCAGTTTTGATCTGTGCACCGTGAATAGATCTTTTTAATCCAAACCCATCAGTTGACAGTCGAGTCCGTGTCGCTGTGCTGAGTGATCTCACACCCGGCTCACTGCTGGTGGCTGTATTGGTGCTGCTGTACTGGTGCTGCTGGCTGCTTTGGGTGCAGCTTCGAACGATCGGACAACCACTGCTGGAAGGAAGAAGTAAAGAGGTACGTGTTCTTGTCGGCGCAAGTGCGCTAGTGCGCGATGGATATAGATCCCTTGCCTCCCGTGCCACCATCCCCGAACCCTCTGACCCTGACCCTTCTGTTACCCCCTCCTCTGTTCATTCTCCAGTCCCCCCTCGCCCCAGGCTTTACCCGGACGGATCTCAACAGGGCAGCTATACTGTTTATTTTCGTCCAAAGGCAGGAGTGAATTCAAAGCGATTAAACATACTGCAAATTTCTAAAGACCTGACGAAGGGGTACAAGGCCGTGACCGAAATTTCCAAGGTCCAACCTAACAAGCTCCGTGTCGTGGTCAGTGATCTGGCACAGGCCAATGCTATCGCTTGCTCTGAGCTCTTCACACGCGAGTATCGCGTTTACATACCCGCACGAGACGTGGAGATCGACGGTGTCATAACCGATTCGAGTCTGTCTGTCGAGTGTATCCTAAAAAGCGCAACCGGTTGCTTCAAAAATACCGAAACACAGGCGAAGATTTTGGATTGTAAGCAATTGCGGTCCATGTCTCTCGTCGGCGGTAAAAAAGTTTACACTCCGTCAGACTCGTTTCGCGTTACGTTTGCCGGATCTGCACTCCCTAGCCACGTCTCGATCGACCGGGTTCGTCTGCCTGTGCGATTGTATGTACCCCGTGTTATGAATTGCACCAATTGCAAGCAGTTAGGCCACACAGCCGCCTACTGCTGCAATAAGGCACGATGTAGCAAGTGTGGGGAGACTCATGCGGAAGATTCTTGCAGTGTTAATGCTGAAAAATGTATTCACTGTGGGGAAAACCAGCATGAGCTCTCCACATGCCCGGTGTACATGCAGCGCAGAGATAAAATCAAGCGGTCACTTAAGGAGCGTTCAAAGCGTTCTTACGCTGAGATGCTGAAGAAGACCGTGACCACTTCTACCATAACATCGAACCCCTTTGATCTGTTGCCCTCTGATGAAACCGATTCTGACGATTCATTAGCGGGAACATCTTATGCCAATCCTGGGGAGTCTAGGAAGAGGAAAAATGTTTCTTCTCCTAAACTTCCCCGTAAAGGTCCTAAGATTTCCCAAAGTGTAATGAAAAGTACGAACAAACCAAACAGTGCTGCGGAAAAACCGAAGCAAACTCCTCCTGGGCTTGCAAATTTAAAGTCCCAGAAGGAGTTCCCAGCACTGCCAGGAACATCTAAAACCCCAGTTGTTCCTTTTGCACATCCAGTTGATGAAACAAACTCTGGATTAGTGAAATTTTCTGACATTGTGGACTGGATTTTTGAAAATTTCAATGTACCCGATCCAATTAAAATTATTCTTACAGCATTCCTCCCAACAGTTAGATCATTTTTGAAGCAGTTGACTGCCCAATGGCCCCTCCTCGAGCGATTGTATCCTTCGATGCCTAATTCAACTGCGTATATGAAGGATTCTATCTCTGTCGTACAGTGGAATTGTAGAAGTATTTTACCAAAAATTGATTCGTTTAAAGTTTTGATAAATAAAAACAAATGCAATGCATTTTCCCTTTGTGAAACTTGGCTTACTTCAAATATTGATCTCAACTTCCATGATTTTATTATTATTCGCCTTGATCGAGACACCCCATATGGAGGAGTACTTCTAGGGATTAAAAAGTGCTATTCTTTCTATCGTATTAACCTCCCCTCGATTCCAGGCATCGAAGTTGTCGCATGTCAAATGACAATACAAGGTAAAGAGCTTTGTATTGCCTCAATATATATTCCTCCCAGAGCACAGGTTGGGCAACGGCTGCTTTTTGATTTAATAGAACTTCTTCCCTCGCCACGTTTGATTTTGGGAGACTTCAACTCTCATGGCGTGGCTTGGGGTTCCCCATACAATGATAACCGCTCCTCTTTAATCTATAACCTTTGCGATGACTTCGTCATGACTATTTTAAACAACGGTGAAATGACACGTATCCCGAAACCTCCAGCGCGCCCAAGCGCTTTGGATCTATCCTTATGTTCGACGTCGCTACGGTTGGATTGCACATGGAAGGTAATCCTTGATCCTCACGGTAGCGACCATTTGCCTATTCTTATTTCAATCAATAACGGGTCAACTCGCATGCGACCAATTGACATTCCGTATGACCTCACACGGAATGTCGATTGGAAGTTATACGAGGAAATGATTTCAAAAGCGGTCGAGTCGATTCAACATCATCCACCACTTGAAGAATACAACCTCCTCGCGGGCTTGATTCTCGACGCCGCGTTGCAAGCCCAAACGAAAAAATATCCCGGCGTAACGATCAAAGAACGGCCTCCCACTCCGTGGTGGGACCAAGAGTGCTCCGATGTCTACACGCAAAGATCCGACGCGTATCTGACCTTCCGGGATACAGACGATGCCGACGACTTTAAACGTTATTCGGAGCTTGATACCAAGTTTAAAAGCTGGACTAAGGCAAAGAAACGCGGATATTGGCGTCGGTTCGTAAACGAGACGTCGAGGGAGACATCAATGAGCACTCTTTGGAACACAGCCCGAAGAATGCGGAATCGCGTAACGGTCAACGAAAGCGAGGAGTCTTCAAGTAGGTGGATATTTGATTTTGCCAGGAAAGTATGTCCGGACTCTGTTCCTGAGCAAAATATTGTTCGCGATGCGTCTCCGGGCCACGACGCGATAGAATCACGTTTAACGATGGCAGAATTTTCAGTTGCCCTCCTGTCCTGTCACAATAACGCGCCTGGGTTAGATAGAATCAAATTCAACTTGTTGAAGAATCTACCCGGCAATGCCAAGAGGCGCTTGTTGAACTTGTTCAATAAGTTCCTGGAGCAAAATAGTGTACCGCAGGATTGGAGGCAAGTGAAGGTGATCGCCATCCAAAAACCAGGGAAACCAGCTTCTGATCACAACTCTTATAGGCCGATTGCAATGCTATCCTGTATCCGGAAATTGATGGAAAAAATGATACTCCGTCGTTTAGACCATTGGGTCGAATCAAATGGTCTACTATCAGATACTCAATTTGGCTTCCGCCGTGCCAAAGGGACGAATGATTGTCTTGCGTTGCCTTTAACAGATATTCAGCTGGCGTATGCTCGCAAAGAACAAATGGCGTCTGCGTTCTTGGACATTAAGGGGGCTTTTGATTCTGTTTCTATTGAAATTCTTTCGGGTAAACTTCACCGACAAGGATTTTCTCCAATTTTGAACAATTTTTTGCACAAATTGTTGTCCGAAAAGCACATGCATTTTACGCACGGCGATTTGGCAACTTTTCGCATTAGCTACATGGGTCTTCCCCAGGGCTCATGTTTAAGCCCCCTTCTTTACAACTTTTATGTAAATGACATCGACGAATGTCTGGCAAACTCATGCACGATAAGACAACTTGCAGACGACAGTGTAATCTCTGTTACCGGAGCCAAAGCTGACGATTTGCAAGGACCATTGCAAGATACCTTGGACAATTTGTCTGCTTGGGCTTTACAGCTAGGTATCGAATTCTCTCCGGAGAAGACTGAGATAGTAGTTTTTTCTAGCAAGCATGAACCTGCTCAGCTTCAAACACAATTAATGGGTAAAACGATTTCTCAGGTTTTGGTACACAAATATCTTGGTGTCTGGTTCGACTCTAAAGGCACCTGGGGTTGTCACGTGAGGTATCTGATGAAAAAATGTCAACAAAGAGTGAATTTTCTTCGTACAATAACCGGACAATGGTGGGGAGCCCATCCAGGAGACCTTATAAGACTTTACCAAACAACGATATTGTCTGTTATTGAGTACGGGTGTTTCTGCTTCCGCTCCGCAGCAAACACACATTTGATCAAACTGGAGCGAATACAATATCGTTGTTTGCGTATCGCCTTAGGTTGCATGCAGTCGACCCATACGATGAGTTTGGAGGTCTTAGCTGGAGTACTACCATTGAAAAACCGCTTCTGGAGCCTGTCTTCTCGTATTCTTATCAAATGTGAGGTCTTGAACCGTCCCGTGATTGAAAATTTTGAAAGGTTAATCGAACTTAATTCTCAAACCCGTTTTATGACATTGTATTTCAATCACATGTCCCAAAATATTAACCCTTCTTCGAATATTCCAAATCGTGTCGACTTATCAAATACTTCTGATTCTACTGTGTTTTTCGATACATCCATGATAGAAGAAACTCGTGGAATCCCGGATCATTTACGCGTGCAGCAGATCCCCAAAATTTTTTCCAATAAATATCGAAACATCAACTGCGACAATATGTACTACACTGACGGATCACTTCTTGATGGGTCCACTGGCTTCGGTATCTTCAATAACAATTTAACCGTCTCCCATAAGCTCGATAATCCTGCTTCTGTTTACGTCGCAGAATTAGCTGCAATTCAGTACACCCTAGAGATTATCGAAAAAATGCCCACGGACCATTATTTCATCTTTACGGACAGTCTCAGTTCCATTGAGGCTCTCCGATCGATGAAAGATGTTAAGCACTCTCCGTATTTCCTGGGGAAAATACGGGAACATCTGAGTGCTTTATCCGAAAAATCTACTCAGATTACCTTAGCGTGGGTCCCTTCTCACTGCTCGATACCGGGTAATGAGAAAGCGGAATTTTTGGCTAAGGTGGGCGCAACAAACGGTGATATTTATGAAAGACCAATTGCCTTTAATGAATTTTTCGCATTTGTACGTCAGAATACGATCATCAGTTGGCAAAATTCTTGGACCAAGGGGGAACTGGGAAGGTGGTTACATTCCATAATCCCCAAGGTATCGACGAACCCGTGGTTCAAGGGGTTGGATGTAGGTCGGGATTTCATTTGCGTGATGTCCCGGCTTATGTCCAATCACTATAGATTTGACGCGCATCTCCGTCGTGTTGGGCTCGGGGAGAGTGGTATCTGTGCCTGTGGTGAAGGTTATCACGACATAGAGCACGTTGTTTGGTCATGCCCTGTACACCGTGACGCCAGGTCTAGATTAATAGCTTCCCAGCAGGCCGAAGGTAGGCAGCCGGCTGTTCCTGTTCGTGATGTCTTGGCGAGCCGTGACCTATCCTACATGTCCCTTATATACGTTTTCCTGAAATCCATCCACGCCCCAGTTTAGTCCTATCCCCTTCCGCCTACATCCAACCAAACGACAAGAACACGTTAAGACCCCGGATCCGGAAACAGCAACTAGACCCGCACGATACTCTCAGGCCCCGAGGGAGACAACCCAATATGCCAGTCCGTAATATCTTGGCCCAGCAGCGGAACATATTCAATATGCTGCTTATCTATGGCGATGGAAAACCATCAAACAACAAATCAGTGCTTTTCATGCAAAACATTCTAGCTTAAGTTAGATTTAGTTTCAGCTCGTAGTCGGCAGCGAGGATAAAAAATTTGCTTTTAGTTATTAAGATACTTTAGAAAGTAAGCTACCAGATATAATTGGCGCCGTTAAACATTGAATTGTATTTGTGCCGTGTCAAATAAACTATAGATGAGGAAAAAAAAGAAGGAACAAACTTTCATTTGGTAAGTGGTGCAAATATATTTCGCATGCAATGCAATGCTTTTACAGCAGATGTTGGTCAACTAACTACATTCATTATATACCCTTCAAAGTATGAAACTCATATAATCAATTTAAAGTGCAAATGTATCGTAGAATTGAGCACGCGGATGTGTGAACTGGGACTGTCAAGGTGGCGAGGAAAAGAATGATTTGTGCCCAACCGCTACTGAGAGTTTATTGATATATAGATGAAGTGGAACAGTGAAGAAAGTAGAATAGAATGATGAATGATGACTAGAATGATGATGATGGTCCCAACTCACACCCCTACATCGGTTTGAGCTGGTCGACTTTTCTATGAAAGATATTATTTAAAGACATACAATGTAACCAGTAGGCAAACAAATAACGGACTGGTTATTAATCCAGATATAGTTACCCTTCAAAAGAATACCAATAATTTGAAAATAAAAAAAACATTTTTCAATAACATCATTGATCCAAGGCTCATCCATCAAAACATTTCCAACCTGGAAATTATCTTGGTTAGGAATCGAACCTAAAATTCAGGAGCTTTAACTAATCAGAATTGGTTCTGGATAACGATTCAGAACTACGAGAGGGATCCTTTACAGTCCACAGGCAAACCCAAGCCTTTTCAGTTTTTTCTCCCAAGCCTTCGCTCAAAATCGTGAAAACAGATAAATATTCAAAATCTTGATTAAAGTATATATACTATTGCAAACCAAAAAGCAACTTATCAACTCGATATACCTTTTGTTTCAATTTCAGAGGTTTACCCTTGATTGTCTATGTCAGTCTACGCGCGCGTGTCTCAAACATGTGCAGTCAACTCATTTTTTTAACTCTACTATTTAATATTATTAGCTGTATTCAAACAAAAATCCATCATCATCAATGAACATAATAACTTAGTGTACCAGATAAATTTGAAAAAATACTTTAATAATACAATCTTCTTCATTAATTTACAAAAAAATGGTTGAAATCTGTCTACAAAACAGATTTTATGTGTGAAATACAAAGCCTTTTAAACTCCGCCATTGTTCCTGCACGTTCCACTTGTCTGTGTATGTTTTCTACTAGAGAACACACAACTTCTCCACAGGTATACAGAAGTTTTTGGAAAAACAAGTACATTTTTGAAATTCATATTTTTCGTATGTCATTTATACGTTTTATATAAAATTCATGAAAAATAAATGGATGGTTTTATTATGAATGTCTTGTTAGACATTGTTAATTATTTTTCTAAGCAATGACTTTCTTTTACTGTCTGATGAATGTCTTTCAATGGACTTAAGAAGTTTTCATTCTGTTGAACTCAGATTTCTCCTAGGAATCAGCTCAAATCGTGAAACATTTTGTAACGTTTCGGAAAACCGTTACTGTTAGTGCAGCTTGAACTTAACTTTTTGGTTCGTTATTTTAATGCTCGAGTAAAATTTTAAAAATTTTGGTTCAAGACGTCGTCTCGTCCCGATTCATTTTTCCGTTTACATTTAACTCTTCCTTAACCTCAACTGATAAAATGCAGTTTCAAAAATTTCAAACAACTTTATTCTCATCCGAAAATAAAACAGAGCTTTTCGCAAATCGAAATTGCCTCAAGCGGAGAAAATCCTAACTAGCCCACCCTAAAAACATTTTGCAACCCTTTTTTTTCTCCGGCCCCTCCGCTGACGCTGTTCGATCGGATTTTATTGCTCTGAAATAAACCTCCCCAAGTTCAGACCGATACCCATTAAACAAACCTGAAGCTGACAGGCGGGTAAATAAATCACTGCTCAAAATCCACTACATTGTACATATAAACTTCAATAAAGTGCAATTATTTGGCTCTCACGTTTCTTGCGACGAAGGGATCCTGGAGCCTGCCAGCCGAAGTGATAGTTGTCTGGCTCGATGGCCGGTTTTTCGAAATCCTGTCGTCGACGACGACGACATCGTCGTGTGGTGGCACAACCCATAAAACCCGGTAATCCCTGGAACCTATAAATGAGAAAGTGCTTGTCGTGTCTGGCCTGCAGTGCATCTCGGTCCAACCGTTTTTTTTTTCCTATTATTTTCTACTCTTCCTAGAGTCGAAAATACAAAAAGGGATACACCATTTTCACCATGTTACCCGGCATTCGGTCTGATGGGGGCCATAAAATTTAATCTGCCGATGATCGTCGGTCCGCATGTGTGTGTTTCGGAAATGCACTTTTATGACCAACTTCCGGACTGTTCGTGGTCCTTTACGAAGTAAGTCTCTTTGAGAGGATTACAAAAATTGAACTAAATCATGCAAAGCTCCGAAAACATTCGACCTGAACGGAGCAGGGAGAAAAGGGGCTCTGAGTGCTTTGCCGAAGGTGGGGCAATCGCTTACGGTTAAGCTTGTTAGTGCGTTCGGTCGGAAATCTTGTCGCTTTTATGGGACGGAGGAAATCAACCGGAAAGCTGCTTCTCCAAACTCTTGAGCGGAATAATCTCCGCCCTGCGCTGCCCTGGGGAGCTGGTTAAACGTTGACGGCGACAAAATGAGTGCAGCCAAGCGGGAGTGGCACAGATAACGGCAATTGACGAAGAAAGCAACCGTCAGCAGCAGCAGCAGCCAACTCGAGGCGATAAGTTTATGTCAAGAGCCATATTCCATATTTATCCCCCTTCAATGGCACTGATTCCGATTAAACTATCTCTCTGCATTTTATGGTTCACGTATTAATACCTTCTGGGTTGAAGTTTCGCTGTCGAATTTTCTGAAGAAGGTTTATTTTAAGGCCAGAATAGACCACGGGATGCAGAAACGACCTTTAATAGCAACAGTGTCAAAAGATTCTCGATAGAATCTGGACTTGCGGCAAGTGGCATGACTTTAAAGCTTTCACCCGACATCAAACGCGAAGTAAACTTTGGCGAGACACGCACGCGACGTCGAAGGCATTCATTTTATTCGTTCTGCAGGAAATCAACCGTTACACAATCGGTAGCTCCATAAATTTTAAAATTCCATTGTTTCTCTCTTTCCACGGGGCCAGTCAACTCAGCAAAATTTACTCCATGGACCGTTTCATCCCCTTCCATTCGGCTAGTAATTCTCGGAAGACCCAACCAAAAAATAAAGTCTCCCCTTTCTCTGTGCACTATGCTCCGTCGTTCTCGTTTAACTTTTCTTTTATATTTTTAACGGCAGCTTTTCTGTCAGCGAGCTCATTGTTTTAAAAGCCAGAAAACTTTAAAACAACAACAAACCTTCCCGCCGCGGCCCATCCGTTCAATTTTCCATGCCCTATTGCGTTGTTCCGTTCTTCTTTCTATTCCGTCGCGGCTTTGCTTTCGCTCCAACCGTCCGGAAAATTCGTCTGGACGCACGTTCAGCTGTTTCGGACTGAAATTGATATATTTTTTTTTGTTTCGTTTTCCACTACCTTCGGGGTCCATTCCTCTTTTCCAGTGCATTTCAGCCACAAGATGGGCTTCTTGAGATCGTTTGTGTTCTAGTCAGCTCTCTTCTTCCGGCGGAAAATGATTGGGGTAAAGAAAAATATCCCTCTGATACCAACCGCATCAATTATAATCCGCTGCACATTTTTTTCTCCTCCGGTGAAATCCTTTGAAATATATCTGTGAGTGAAATGAATAGGATGCAAAGTTTTCCGCTGATCATTGTGCTTATAAAACATTGTTCTCATTTCCTCTGTGATTCCTGTGTTTTTTTTCGTGTGCTCTGCTTCTCCTAGGTTGCGTTGGACACTCGCCTGTAAGAGAAGGGGCTGTACGACAAAAGGCCAGCATTTTGCATTTTCTGGATGGGCGAAAAAGTTTTCCTGTGTGAGAGAGGACAATCACTGCTGAGCCGAGGGAGAGCAGGAACTGATGTCTTCGCAGACAAAAGATGCAGGCAACTTTGTCGCCCGAACTTTAAAAAAATCTTAGAGGGAAAAAGTTTGATTTCGAGCCACCCAGTAGTGTGAGTTAGGATTTTTTATGAAATACATATTATCAGAACCAAAAGACATTTTGAGTGTTGTTTACATTTCGAATTTCGAGTTTCAATTTAGGACTAACAAAAAATAATTTTTACCTTTAATTTTTTGGAAACAAATATTCACCTCCTTGAGCTATAAATGTTATTTTTTCGCCATTTCGCAATATTTTTTACAGACAGACAGACAGACAGACAGACAGACAGACAGACAGACAGACAGACAGACAGACAGACAGACAGACAGACAGACAGACAGACAGACAGACAGACAGACAGACAGACAGACAGACAGACAGACAGACAGACAGACAGACAGACAGACAGACAGACAGACAGACAGACAGACAGACAGACAGACAGACAGACAGACAGACAGACAGACAGACAGACAGACAGACAGACAGACAGACAGACAGACAGACAGACAGACAGACAGACAGACAGACAGACAGACAGACAGACAGACAGACAGACAGACAGACAGACAGACAGACAGACAGACAGACAGACAGACAGACAGACAGACAGACAGACAGACAGACAGACAGACAGACAGACAGACAGACAGACAGACAGACAGACAGACAGACAGACAGACAGACAGACAGACAGACAGACAGACAGACAGACAGACAGACAGACAGACAGACAGACAGACAGACAGACAGACAGACAGACAGACAGACAGACAGACAGACAGACAGACAGACAGACAGACAGACAGACAGACAGACAGACAGACAGACAGACAGACAGACAGACAGACAGACAGACAGACAGACAGACAGACAGACAGACAGACAGACAGACAGACAGACAGACAGACAGACAGACAGACAGACAGACAGACAGACAGACAGACAGACAGACAGACAGACAGACAGACAGACAGACAGACAGACAGACAGACCCTGGCTGTTTTGATGTCTCGGAAGTAAAACTTTTCTGTGAAGTTCGGACTCGATTACCTGGAATATTTTTTTTTGTTTGTTTCTAATTTTTGTTTTGAAATTTTACCTTTTCTATGCCTTTTGAAATATTTGTTGCCATTCTTGTTCTTTATGGCATGTAGGGATACGTCCAAATTAAGTGAATTCTTTCGATATCAAATTATTTATTTTCTTTCTCAAGACATAACCTCTTTTTCCTAAAAGAATAATTTCTGACTACGCTCCTGCATCATACAAGTAAAGTAACAAGAAAAATTTTGTTTTAGCTTCATTGATAGCAAATTGGATATTTTTTGTAGACTGCTTCAAATGTTAGCAATCTGAGTGGAAGCGATAGTCATCTACCTGAAATCCACGAAATACATCGTGCTTACGCTACGTTGATGTCTTGAAAGAAAACACGCTTGGTAATGCAACATTAGGCTGGCCAAAATATGCATGATGTCTGGAAACCTGGAAACTCACCATTCCAATGAAAGCTTAGGTTGTCAGAAACAATCTTACCTATGAGGGCAACGTTGGGAAATGCTGTTTAAAGAATACACAAGTTCGATTTTTGAAAACAAGACAGATTATTTGAGGATTTTTATGAAAAAAAATTCTAGCATTTCGAATTTAAATAAAATGTTATGCCATAAAATCGTCAACGGATTCTTTAAGGTTTAAATCATTAGTTAGATTTTTTAGAGCTGTTCAAGATCCCTAGCATGAGCTATATTTTTTTCTAATTTATCGAAATGGTTGACTTTATTTAACTCTGAATGGCGAAAAGAATCATTTTAAGTGGGTGCTGTGCATTAAGCCATATAGGGTTGAATACCGTTAAAAGATGGGATATTTTTAGGAAATAACTTTCATATAAATTTCTTCCAATAACTTTGCCTATGGAAAACGTAATTTTATTTTATATGATTTTTTTTTCACGTGGCGGATAATTTTATCAAAACGACGTGATCTTTTTTTACACGAATTGTTCAAAATTACGCAACTTGTTCATGGCATTCTTTTTTTGCGAGGACTTATCAATCGCGTAAAACAATTCCAGTGTAGTGCTATCTTTAACCCCACAGAGTTGTTCGTGATTTACTGCGATGAAAATATAACGCTCTTACTGTATTTATCAAAGATTACATTGTTTTCCTGCAACCGCGAAAAGTGCAACAGCTAGAGATGCATTACAGAATGCATTCGTGGCATTATAGCGAGAATGTTATTCAAATTGTTTTCTTCATTTCTTTTCTTTCTTTTCAACTTTACCTTTTCTTCTGAGACGTTCAGCGCCCGGCCAAAGTTTGTGACTACGTAATGGGAACGGAAGCAGGATTTGGATTTGATAAAAAGATTGTTGGAAAGTTTAGATAGCTTTACAGCGCACTGAAATGATGACCATTTGCTAGCGTGGCAGATTCCGGGTTTTTGCTCTTTTTGGTGACTAGGACGAGGTTGAAGTTTTGATCTGGCCATAAGCCGACGGAAAATTGCGGTCTTTTATTTTTGCTGCCATGATCTAATGTTCCGTAACGCGACTCTAGCAAGTAGATAATTTTTCAACGGATCTCAGACTAATTCAGAACCCGCCTGAATCGTGAACAGAAATTTTTGTTTTAAGTTCCAGTGATTGATGGTAGTTGCTGAACACGTGAACAGTTCTATAGCGGTAGTAAAATCCTAGAATCCTTCCGTGGTAATTACTAAACAGGCAAATATACGACAATGATTGATTGAAAGTAGGTTCTTTTGTTGTGCCCTTGCTAAGCCTATCAATCTCTGCTCATTAGTGTATATAGCAATTAGTGGAGAAATTGTCAATTTCGGTTCTCCGATAAGCCATTACGGGGGCGCTCAATTAACGCACCGATAAGAACGCAACCCCACGAGGGTCGGTTTGTGGAATGACAAGGCAGAATATTCTTGCCCTTCCCTATGCTTTATCATCGGTTCGAATTAGTTTCACCGCTGCCAGCAGCAACCAACGTCGTGGTTTGCAGCCGAAAGCCAACATCGTCGTTTAGCGTTGTGACTGATAACACGATGACGATGCGGTGGTGGCATGAAATGGTAACGTTTCGGAAATAATGGGATTAGATCATCATAAAATGCGCATGATGGAACAAAACTAAACGCTGCTGACTATGAGAACACAAAGTATTCATCTGTAGCAATCAGGTTTCATAAGCAGAAAAAAAAGTAGGAGGTTGTATCCAAGACACGACCGCATAAATGACGTAGAACTACGTACACTATTAACAAATGCATTGAGTGTTTCATTACCCTAGTAACACAACTGGTTTTATCAAAGTTTCATTGCGCTTTTTTGGCTGTATTGAGCGCTATGAAACTTTGATAAAACCAATATTTTTACTTGGGTAATGAGTTATAATGTCTACTAATGAAGGGTAGTGAATTTCGTGAACCGGATTCAGCAGTTAGCAGAACGTGCCGGGTTAAAAACCATACACAGCACACACACAAATCATACTATGATATGGACACACACACATCGTACCATATCATACAGACACACACACACATCATATCATATCATACACACACATCATACCATACACACATCATACCATATCATACACACATACACACATCACACCACATCATACACACATCATACCATATCATACACACACAGCAAGCAAGCGATCAATCAGAGGACGTTATTTCTATTTCAACAAGGCTTGACAATTTTCAATAGTGCAATAGTTCGTAGATTCAAACAACATTCTGCATTTGGGCAGATGGGTGTGTAATTTTCCAATCGATTGCTGCAAAAATGAAGAAAATTGGTTGAAAACCAACCGACCTATAAGCATTTGAAAAGGGACAAATTTCGTCCCAGTTTTTCAGTTTGCATCCCTGTGTGGTATGCTAAAGTAAAACGTAGTTCTACGTCAAAAATCCAGACTTCGACTGAGCTCGAAGAAATAATTCGATAAGATATACAGCCATGCCTGCATTTTGCTTTAATCCCCTCTTTATATCGTTGCAGTGCAGTCAAGAGTGAACAAGATATCCACCTATCAACCGGATGCTGGCAGGATTTTTTCATCACCGTTATTCTAGGGAGTTTTTTTTCCTTTCTCTCCTCTATCTCTGCTGTTCATCCGATGATACTGATAAAAACTTGAATCTTCTATCCACAGTAAGAGCACTCCAATTAGCGACCATGCTTCAATTTCACTTTATCAGAATAATTCAGTAATTTCTCTTCAATGACTTTGGAAACTTTTCCTCTGCGGTTCCCTGTTCCCTAGCCACAGCGTGCACAAGATGAAATGAGTTTACGCATTAATTGATTCTCTGATGCGGCAAATTCACTTTCCCTATACATATTAATATTAATTACCGCAAAGTTGAGCCCTATGTTGCGGTTTCCGTGAGCCTTTCCTCCCACACAAGTTATCTGTTTCTCGTGGTAAGGCTAACTTTCATTCCGGGGTTGGAAATTTCTGGTCAAAGGGCTTTGAGTGAGTGAGGACACGCAACGCATAGATCAAGTTTTGTCTTCTGCCGGTAGGGTACAACTTTGAAATGTGTGAGGTACAACCGTCAGAAGGAATAGAATATTCATTTCCCGAAGAGATATACACGAAAACTAAGACGCAGTGGAACGTATACTAATTAAACAGAAGTGAGCTGGGGAATGCTCCGAAAAACGGTAGCCACAATTTGTTTCCCCAAGCGGTTGATCTAATTTTAATGGAATATTTGCAAAGTTTCTACCAAAGTTTAAGCCTGGCCCCCGGTAGACGGTTCTGTTATCGGTGGTGAGGCATGAAACGGAATAGTTATTTCCCAAAGGGAACATTTTGAGAATATCGCAAAATCGCACGCATGTACCATTACTCAAAATTCGTCCATAAATTTGAATCCCCCTCGACAGGATGCCTCTCTGTTTTGAAAGAGGGCGTGTAAGTAGAAAAAGGTCACTAGAGGTATTCGCCAAGTCAAAATTCTCAGAATCGAGTGAGGACGAAGTTAGAACAATACTACAAAGATGTATGACAAACTTTCGATTGAGTTTGTTCGAGTGTTTTTGACAGCTCTGATTAAAATTGTTTGCTGTTCATATATGATTTTTTTCCTGAGCTACAGAACAAATCTTTTCTCAAACCTAATAAAGTTGACTGGACATTCTCGGTCACGTGCAACATTAAATGAAAGCTCAATGCGACATTGTTCGCTTCCGAAACGGACCCATGTTCGGAGGACATCAGATTGCTGTCGACAGCTGCAGTGTAACGGAATATTTCGATTTTGTTGCCTTTTCCAGTCATTTGCACTTTGGAAACAACTCCCACTCCTATCAAAGTTAACTCTCGCGTACACAACCGAAATGATTCATCTGAAACTATTTGGTAACTGCCAAAAACGGACGGTGCAAAGTTTTTCCCAATTTGAAAGTAATCTGACCTTGGGGCAAAAACGTTTTGAACCAAACGCGCAAATGTTTAGTGATGTTTTGTAGAAAAAAAATCTCTACTCATATGTAAAAGTATTGTGCAATTCAAATCTAAACCCAATTCAAACCTGTCCACAGCAACCAAAGTTCATGGAGAATCGCTTTTTTTCATCATTTTTGAACCATTTTTTTCCCGGCTTTGGAGTATTACACCTCGATGAAAAATCCGATAGAAGTGGAATAAAATAGACTCCATTGTGGTCCATAGCTTCCTACCCAGCAACTCCTATCCCTACCCCTCCGTGGCACCAACCGGGATATCTACGAGTAACCAAGCGGTGATCAGGGTCTAGGCGGATCTTTTTTTTTACTTTATTAAGGTGGCTTTCAGCCACAGGCTGGTTCGCCACCATTCGGGGCGGATCATAACAGCGTCTAATCCGGAGCGAGCGGCTGAATTAAGAAACGTGCTGTCACGAACGCTATACCCAAGATGGCAGCCCCATCACGAGAGTCGGTAGCGTGACCTTAGTAAGGCAACCTCCCAAAACAATTACACATACACAAGAACGTTCAAGAGAATATAACTCGGAACATTCGGCATGGACCTAGGCAACCCAAAACGGACCACGAGTGGAAACTCGGTGCCTGGAACTGAAAGTCGCACAGTTCGGCATCAAAGCTCTGCAGGAGATCTGTCGCAAAGGTGAGAAAGTGTGTAAAGACCGTGAAGGCAAGGCCCAGCTCTACCAGAGCGATAACTTTGATAGGATAACTTTGATAGGAGTGGGAGTTGTTGGAAGGCAAGGCCCAGCTCTACCAGAGCGGTGGAGCAACCAACGAGCTGGGAACGGGTTTTTGAGTTATGGGTAGAACGCAGGATCGCGTGTTCAACTGGAAGGCGATCAACGAGAACATGTATCTGTCGAGGATTAAGGGTCGTTTCTTCAACTACAGCATCATAAAGGTGCACTGCCCGCACGAAGGTAGACCTGACGACGATAAGGAATCGTTCATATATACAACGGCTGCTCGTCACGGGACATGGGGGGGTAGGAAAGCGATGTATAGACCGGTGATAGGGCCTCACAGCCTACACACAGACACGAACGACAACAACCAACGATGCATCAACTTCGCAGCTTCTCGAGGCCAAGTGATAAGAGGCACCTTTTTTCCACGCAAAGATATCCACAAAGCCCCCTGGAGATCATTTGACCACCGAAAAACTAATCAAATTAACCCCGTTCTCATTGATGGCCGATTTTTCTTACACACTACAAACATATGCTCCCTCCGGGGTACAGATATCGACTCAGACCACCACCTAGTAACAGTACATGTGTGTTCAAAACTATACGCTCAAAACAAACGGTATTTGACACACGTCAGAACCGTCCTCCTCGACCAAACATCCGGCAGTTGACCAACCCGTAGGCTGCCGAGAACTACGCGCGCCTGCTCGATGAGGCACTACCTTCCACGGAAGAATTAGGGTAGATCTGCTTAATATAGACCACTTCCTTAAGTGGACCACCTGAACTTCTTACACCAAATGACACATTATAAATTCACTTATTTTGATTTATGCTTTGACAACTTCAATAATGTTCTTCATTAGAAATGTCGCAACAGACGTTTACTATAATATACTTCATTAAAGCTGCAAAAAATGTCTTTTAAAAACAGCTACCTGGTTTGCCATGGTTCGTTAACGTTTTCATAGGAAATGGCTTTACCAAAAACTGTACTGACAGATTTTCGATGAACGGGTAGGATAATAGTGTCTTTAAAGATAAGCAATAAATTTTACTAGAAAAACACTTGAAATATTGAGAAAATAGTGGCCCAATTAATGGTGGAAAAATACTGTTTTCCTTATTCCGGCATGCTTCATTTCGAACAAGAGCTATCATCGAAATAACGCCGCGAATCATAGTTACCATAGTTACCATAAATTTGTTATGATCGTGTTATTGTATAAAATTGCTGCTAAAATGCTAAAAACGCCGGAAAATGGTAAAAAATATACTGAGGCAGCTGTTACTGAGTGTCTTTAAGCAATAAAAAGTGATGTTTCGACTAGAGAAGCTTGCAGGGGCTCCAATGTTCCACGATCCACCGTAATGTTCCGTGCAAGCAGCAAGTGGTCAGAAAAAACCACGAAAAGGTAAACAAACTGCAATGACTGCCGCGGTAGAGGATTCAATTGTTGGCTGAATAACTCGAATGGCACGTAAAGGATTCCCTATTACGAAAGAACGGGTGCAGTCTACAGTTGATCCAGATCCAGAACTCTCAGTGCGTAAGCCAGAGTTATTTCATCAGCGGCAACTACGGTTAAAGAGATGCATTATTAAGACCTGGCCCAAATTAGGAAATTGTTGTGGTCCAAATAAGGAAGCGGTGGCCGATTGAAGGAAACTGAAACGATGATTTATTTCTTTTATTATAAAAAAATAGAGGTATTATCTAGTTGATTTCATGCAGAAAAGATGATAAACATGTTACTTCACGTTTATACTAGTGAAATACTTAATTCAGTTTAGATATTTACACTTTTTCTTGCAAAATTTGCCGCTACACTACTAAGTGGTCCATTAAAGGCAGTTATGCCCTATGCGCTTCGACTCTCGACGATGGATGGGGGAAGTTACGCTCGGCCATTGGAGAGGCCGCAACCGCGGCACTAAGTGTGGTAACGTCGAGCCGACAAAATGACTGGTTTGACGGAGAATGCCACCAGGAGGACAGAGATCGTGAAGAGCTGGAGCAACTGTTTTGTGAAGGTGAACCAATCCCGTAAAGGCTACACACCGAGTCCAGATATGTGTAGGGACATGGAGGGAAACCTGAACACAAGCGAGCGCAAGGTGGTTGATAGTGCGCAGCACCTCAATAGCGAAGCAACGGAAGGAGATGGAAGGGAAGTTATCCTTGGAGTACCTACTAAGACAGTAGTGTCCTAGTTCCCGATATCCTGAAGATCAAACGGGAAATTGGGTCACTCGAGAACAACAGAGCCGCCGGCAAGGACAGGCTACCGGCCGAGCTCAATAAAAATGGAAAAGAGGCACTTGCGACGGCACTCCACTGGGTAATCTCTAGGATTTGGCAGGTAGAGAGCCTACCGGAGTATGCCCCATCTATAAAAAGGGGGATCGGCTACAATGCAGCAACTACCGCGGCATAACGCTGATCAACGCTGCCTGCAAAGTTCTCTCCCAGATTCTACTCCGCCGTCTATCTTCTTTGGCGAAAAAATTCGCAGGGTAGTACCAAGCGAGGTTCAAGATCCCTCAGAAATGCCGGGAGTACAACGTGCCCACCGACCTTGTTTTCGTGGACTACAAGGCAGCGTCAGATACAGTTAGACGAGACCAGCTATGGCAAATAATGCGCGACAACGGTTTTTAGGATGAACTGACACGAGGCTCGAAAGAAACTATAATTCGCCTCCCACGAACGGTGATCATGGACGGCGACGAACTCGAAGTGGTAGAGGAGCTCGTATACAAGTAAGGAGGTCAAACGACGTATTCGAGCTGGAAATCGAGCCTACTTTGCCCTTCGCAGGACGTTTCGATTCAGGAGCATACGCCGCCGCACGAAACTGCGGATGTACAAACCCTAGTTAGACCCGTAGTTCTCTATGGACCCGACATCGTGACGCTTCTCAAAGAGGACGTGCTGGCCGTATTTGAACGGAAAGTGTTGCGGGTAATACCTGGTGTAGTACAAACCGAAAAAAGAGAGTGGCGTAGGCGTATGAACCACGAGTTGCAGGCACTACTTGGAGAGATTCCCATTGTGCACCTGACGAAAGTCGGGAGGCCGGGCATGTCGCGAGGAGACGGGACGACAGTGCCGTAAAATTGGTTCTCTACAAGGACCCCACCAGCACCAGAAATAAAGGGTCCCAACGTGCTAGATGACTTGAGCAGGTTGAAGTTTAACCAGATTTAAATATTGTTATAAACATCTAATGTTGGGCTTTGAAGTTTATTTTCTTATTGGAGACATGCACCGAGTTAAGTTTATTATTTCGCTACTAAACAGCTTGCATTAATCCACTTTGCATTATCGCATGATCCCTCAATATCTAGAAATGCCACTCAGGAAATTTTCTTGATCTGGATGCATACTTGGTTTCGCTATTCTGCTCTTTAAATGCTCATTAGGCTATATTTTGTCAAAGAGGCAAAATTCGAACAAGTCATATATGAAGCAGTTGTAGAGACACTCTATTTTTACAATTCGTCTGAACATTGTAATGAATTTGCTATAGTTCCATAGCCAGAGTTGTTTTATTTTCGTAGGTACCAAAAGAACAGCTCTTCTGGTTTTGCCAGCTTGGCCTGACATTTACGCTGTACCTATAGCAATTTTAACAATACAATGTTTGGACAAATTGTAGAGATAGAGTATCTCTACACGTGCTCCATATATGACTCGGATTGGTTTTCACATAATTTGGTAATAATCAGTTTTGCCATAATTTTCAAAAAAATTGATGTCCTGAAGGATTTCTGGAGTGTCTTATCCCGTCTTCCGGCTTATGGTATGTAAATAACTCTACCTTGCCTCCAACTGGAAGGAATGTAATTTCGTATTAGTCTTACCTTACACATAATCGCCACAATTGGGATAAAGAGTTGCTTGCTCTTCAGGGGTATAACTGACTGTATTTCATCCATTCCCGAAGACTAAAAACCGCGTAAATTCCGGAATCCGCATAAAAAAAAAACGCGTATATTCCGGAATCTGCGTAAAAAAACCGCGTAAAAAACACGTAAAAAGCGACCTTGGTGCATATGTTTGTGAATTAAGTTTGTGAGTTAAGAATCAGGGATGTTACGGATGTGATTTTTCAGACATCTGCAGATGCGGATGCGGATTTGTGATTACGGATGCAGATGTGATTACGGATCACCGTCACTTTGTTTTTTTGATTTTATGCAACGTACGAATAAGTAACAACGAAAAGGAAGATATCAAAAGATAGGTCTTCGAATAATGAACAAATTGGCATGAAAAACTCATATTCGAGCAAGTGGCACTTACGTCACTTTGTCATCTCACGGCAGTATAGTCTCGGTATCTTGTAAGTTTTCATCTGCACAGTAGTCGAGAAGGTTTCGCCGATGATCTGATAATGAGGTATATCAGACAAATATGTGTTGATAGAGTCAGTAATTGGGGGGACATTAACCAGAATGACTGGTTTGGAAATAGGCTGCGCATCAACAAAGATCAGCTTACCGGTCCTTGCTGGTGAGTATAATTTTGGACGAATATCCGCGAGAAATCTACGAATATATAAAATGTGGAATGTTCTCGAAGATACGTTCGCCATATGAATAATTCAAAAGCAAAACGATCATATATAGTTGAAGGTCGGGACACCGTTACAGGCCTACCATCTAAAGTTGGAGGATGTGATCCGTTCCCTTCTTGGTTCACTTGGTTCAAGGCAACACATTGCAGCGATGATAAACCCACAGCATAAGCTGTTCACTATACGTGTCCCCTTGCAAATATAATGATCACTATAATGGAGTGCATCGACATGCTCTCAGTCAGATAAAATATGGTTTATGGAGCCAATCACCTTTTCGGGATTCAAAGACCTAATCTTTTTGGACTGTAAAAAGGCACTTGAAAGAACCCTCAGTCTGCGTATAAATAGCACTGGTCAGCACAGCTGTGGCCTAGAGCTCAAACTAGAAAAAAATGAAAGTTTTTAGCTATCCTATTTTCCTTATTGCACTAGACATTGAAAAATAGGACGCGTTATCAAAAGCACCTTCCATATCTAAGAAAGAGCACAGACAAATTTCTTAAGCTGAAAGTCACTTTTGGGTATTTATAACCAGCGTATGGAGCACTGTAATAGTGGATTTTCCAGATTGATAGGCAAACTAAAACATTGAAAGCGGTTTTGTTTTCGTTTAAGATGAATGAATGAAATCATTCAGCACTTCCATTGTCTTTAACAAAACCAAAGAAAACAAAATGGGTCTGAATGATTTCGGATGCGTTCTATCACGCTTTCTAATTTCAGGTATAAAGACTACGCTCCATTTTAATGGAATGTGATTCAACCTCAAACCGGTCTCAAAAATTTCAATTAGATCAGGCTCAGAGAATCTTACAGAATTTTCCACCATATATTATATGATACGGTACCATATATTATATGATACGGTACTGTTTAAGTAGACCTAACGAAAGTCTGCGTAGAACAACTTTTACCAAAATCAGACTCGTAGGATTCGTTGACGCGAAATAGGCCTCCAACACAGAAGACCGCGTGTCGGTTACCGGTTACTAGTGTTTAATGTCTACGGTTTTCCGGTCAAGTTGACTAGGGCGGGCGGTGTCTTCAAACGAACAAACGAAGTACTGAGTGCAGCTATACCCGAACCAATATAGTTAGCCGGCATTCTGGAGCACTTGAACTGCAAGGCACCGTCGGATTCCGTACCGATATATGCAAACAACCGAGACTGTATTGGGCTAGCTCAGAATGCTGAGTGATTCCAGTTCCCGAAAAGCAATATTAGAGTCAGTTATTCAGAGGGGATATTTTTAAATGTCAACGAGGTCAGACAAGCTCTGTCACAGTAATTAAAGTTTGTGGAGCCTAATTTTTTCTCATCATTCCAAATCAAATGTACAACTTTACGTTCGTACATTGTTCACTATTAAGCTTCTTTTACATTCCCGGCTTTGTAATAATATCAGACTCCAAACAATTTTTTTATGTCTTTTTGTCTTAACATCTTTCTGTTTTTAGGACTTTTGTCTGTTTTTTTTTTACTTCTGTCTGTCTTTTCGATTCTAATTATAGATCAAACTTTTAAAACTCAAAGACATAACAGAAATACTCCATAACCCTAGTTTTCGGAATGGCGCCAACCAGTTTGTGCTCACCTGAGTAAATTTACAAAAAAAACCATTCGGAACTGTATCCAGAAGGTAAATTAAACCGTCCGAACGCTAAAAAGGGATCCGTTTGTTCGTTTTTCCGTTTTGCAACTGTTTTTTTTTTTTTTATTTCTGATGCTCTAAATGTATTATGTCTAATACAGTGGCTAGGTGTAAATAGTAGATTGAGGAAACCCTAGCTGCTGTGGATGGCTGGCAATTTGATGCTAAACACGGGCCAATGCGTCGAAACAGAACAGACCGACCCTCGGACCGGACAAGTTTTGGATCTGTATTCGGTCGTGTAATTGTCACTCGGTTGATAAACGGAACTTTCTTGTCGAGAACAGAAATGAAAAGTTTTTTGCCCCGGAATGCGCCCGCTTGTTGCAGCTTTGATTGCTTTCCAGTTTTGTGCTGTGAATGAAAATGGTAATTTTGCTAAGGAAAAAGCTATACCTGGATGCCGGTAGTTGATTGTTGGATGCATTTTTAGAGTCAACCGGAGGAACAACCGGACAGTTTAAATCGAAAAAGTATGGCAATGTTATACGCAACTTTCTTCCAACTGAGTACCGATGGCCAAACGCAACTGTTTACTATCATTTTGAAGGAAGTTTTTGTAAGAAAAATTTATCGTTTTCATGGTTAGGTTTGGTAATTTTATTTTGATTATTTTTAGCGCAAGAACAGAAACGTGCTATCAAGCAGGCTATGAATATTATTTCGTCTGTTTCATGCGTGCAATTTTTAGTGAAATCTGAGAATCAGTCTGATTATGTTGAAATCACCTCGGAATCAAGCGGTTGTTGGTCCGATACTGGCCATAAATCCCATAAAACGGTATCTAAGGCTTTGGACTTCGATAGCTGTTCCAAAATGAACAGTATCCTCATTTTATTTACAGCAACTAAATTTCGGCCCCGAATGTTTCTCACTCGGAACAATCCTACACGAGCTGATGCACACACTAGGATTCCTGCATCAGCATACCCGTCCGGACCGCGATCTTTACATTGATGTGCTATACGAGAACGTGCTTCCTCGACCGGAATTTCTGTTCAACTACGAAATCATCCATCCCTGGAACAAATTTTTGTTCCCCCTACCGTACGACTTCGAAAGTATAATGCACTACACTGTCGACATGTACAGCCGCGATCCCGGCCGGCTGCCAACCATGGTGCCAAAAAGTCCCCTCACAACCACAGTCACGCTTGGCCAACGAAATAAACTAAGCGAATTCGATGTTTTATCAATAAACTTTCTTTATTGCGTGTAAACGTTCAATTTCAATACCTCTAACAATGATCACCATTGATCGCAATTCAGCCTTGAAAAAGCACCAGGCGACAGTTTATTTGCACGATAACACTCCATCCTCTTCAGTTCACTCGTTGATCATGTACGCATCGATTGCATTGACGACTTTGATCATCGCCCAAGCTGCATCCAAGTTGGCGCCGGCTGATCCCTTTGCCCACTATGGAACCTCACTGTATCGCACCATCGATCCCAGCATAGGTAACTTTGATTAGTGCGGTTGAGAAAGTGTTAGTAGTGCAACACGTGTGTCAATTTCAGATGAGTTAATAAGAAACTTAAACCGCTCAAGTGGCATTCAACCCTGGGAGCTGGGAAATTTGGTGGAAAGCGACATGCGACTGCCGCTGCCCAAGCTACGAAACGGTCTGAAGGGAAACATGTCGAATTTTTTCCGTTGGCCGAATGCTACCCTAATCTACAAATTTGACGGCCATTTTAGTAAGTTTGCGTTAACGTTGATCGTCTGTTACTGGAATATGTTTTTTTTTCTCATTGCTGGTAATCAGATAAAAGTGAGCGCTCTTTCATCCTCGGAGCGATGAAGGAATTCGAAAAGTACACTTGCGTGCGATTTAAGGAGCGTACCAATGAGAAATCGTACGCCTCCATCGACAACAGCGCTTACGGTTGTTGGGCCGACGTTGGTCGGGGAGTCGGCAAAACGTTGGTAAACCTTCAGCAGGGCTGTGCGGATGCCCTTACAACTCCAATACACGAGCTGATGCATGCACTTGGTTTCTTTCACGAGCACAACCGGCTGGATCGGGACGAGTTCATTGAAGTGATCTACGATAACATGATTCCCGATCCCTCCATCTACT
Organism: Wyeomyia smithii; assembly: GCF_029784165.1. Classification (NCBI taxonomy): domain Eukaryota; kingdom Metazoa; phylum Arthropoda; class Insecta; order Diptera; family Culicidae; genus Wyeomyia; species Wyeomyia smithii. The sequence continues at coordinate 270,914,889 of NC_073696.1, read as the reverse complement.
ATAACTTCCAGCTGCCTGAGGACGATGAGGTAACCAACTTTAGCATCCCGTACGACATCGGAAGCATCATGCACTACTCGCAGTACGCATTCTCGGTCAAACCGAGCAAACTGGAGACGATGAAAGCGAAGGTTCCCTGGGAAGGTCTCTTTGGTCAGGGAGACACTCTAACGAAGTACGATGCACTACTGATAAACATAATGTACTGCGGAGCTCCTAAACCAACGGAGGCACTACCTGTCCCACAACGGTGGATTCCGGCGGAACCTTTGCTACGTGCGGAAACGACGACCGCAAAACCGATTCGTTCAACTACCACGCGGGTGCTGAACAGAAAAACAACCCCCGCCAAGATGACGGGCAGTGAGATGGAGAAAATGAAGAAAGTCTTAATCAATAAACTGCTGGCGAAGAATCGTCAATGAAACATTTGCAAATAGTAATAAAGAGCATATCAGTGTGGGTTGTTTTCGTGAGTGCATTTTATCCTTTTTTCTCTCAAATCTTCACCATTTCCGAAACTGCCAATGGTGGATTTCGTTCAGGAAGTTAAGTGTAGGTGAGTTCCAAGGCTGCAAGTATGTCATTACAGTAATTGTGAAGACAATAACAAATCAAACGGATTTTTTCCTGTATGAGCATGTAACTGCGACCAAAGATGTTGATCTATTGTGATTTTGCCTGAGTGTCTGCTGTATGCCGCACTTCTATTGTTAACAATACCACTATTGAGAGTAAATGATATGCTTATTATTTATCCGTGCTTGTACCCTTCCTATTACACTAACTGCTCTAGTATACCAGCGTTGTCCCTTCTACCATAGATTAAAGAGACATAGATATCCAAGTTGAGCTTCGCTGCATATAATCTCAAGGCAACACTCTGAACTTGCCATCTGTAGGCCGTTGGGTGAACTAAAGCATATCCACTCGGAAAAATATCATGGTATTCCTTATCATTTCAGTAGTGAGCTTGACCAGATTCTCACACCCAGAAAAATATCATGTTACTTTCAATCAGATTTGTACGGCGGTTTTCAATCGGCTTTACAATATAATCTAGATGATTTGGTTCTCAATCGACTATTAAAATTGATACAAACAACAAATGAGTTATGCTAATGATGACTAGAGCAAGATACCTGACTTCATACATTTTGCTTGCAACACCTTTATAACGGTGCCATCTGATGACCTTAAAACTGTGATTATTGGCAAAATCGATTTATCATGCTCAATCCGCTAGATGAAAACAAAAACAAGATGGCAATATCGTATAAGGATATTGAAAATTAGATGATAGGACCATACAATGATATTGAAAAACATGCTTCACCTTTCACCACCTTGTCGTCATCACCAAATTAACAGTATACAAATTAGTTCAATTTTCGTTCACGCGTAGCGAAACTCGTGTCCGCTGCATACTGCAAGAGGAACGTATTGTGTACTAGTCATCTTTGGTTATGCTTAAAAACATATTGTTTAAACGACTATGAACGATTGGTCATACTATCATCAAAATAAATAATTTATGTCATGGTCATCTCACACATTGACATTTATTTTAGTCCTGTTGTAATAAATTATTGTTATTATCTAGACCATATAGATTAGTCTGTTAAAAACACCGCACAAATCTGACCAAGCCTAAAAAGATAGCAATTACCTTAATATTTTTCTGTGTGTGCTCATTAAATGTAGTTCACCCAACCGCCATCATACTCGAAGGGGCGCCACATTTTTGTTGCCCGTATTGTTGGTTTAGTTGGATATCTATGTTTCAATAATCTAAGCTTCTACCAAGTATTGCCAATTGATATTTCCTGGAAAAGTTTCAAGTATGTGCTCTTCTGACCAGTTGTATTATAAGAGAGACTTATTTTGTCAAGAGTAAGACACAGTATTATAACATTTAACGAGAGGAAAGGGTAAGTGGGGAGCCTGAGAATTGCGCCTTATGCATGGCGCCTTTGACATCTAATAGCTCTGATTCCACTATAACTAGAATCCACGATCATCCGCTTGTCAAAGCAGACTGTGTAACCTTGCGGTTACGCAGTTTCCCGCAGAGTTTACATTGCCAACTAATACCATTTTTGCCTTCCGAATACATTTTTAAAGTCAAGTAGACAATGCATGTATATTTACAAGAGTGCGTGTAATTTTACGAGTGGGCGAAAAATGAACGAAGACAGAAGATTCCAACAAACAATTTTGTTGGATAACTGCTTATTAAGCTTTACTTCCGCCGAAATCTACCGTTCGCGTGTCGGATGGAAGCAAATACCAACAGTGCAACTGTTGCTTGTTGCATATTGCCAATGGTCGATTTCTTGAATTGATTCGCCAGTTTGTCATGGATTCCGATTGGGTTGATATTCAGGAATGTGGATTCCCACTAGATCCCGGATGGAGTGATGTTTCACGTCAATGCGTTTCGTCCTCTTACATTCCAGGTTCTTGGCCATGCAGGCGCATCCATCACCATATTTTGTCACAGGATTGGCAGTCACACGAAGATCCTCTAGGACGCCGTTGATCCATACCGCCTTGGTTGCTGTAGCGCTGAAAGCGACATATTTGGCTTCGCTTGACGATAGCAACACGGTGGACTGCTTTTTGCTACTCTAGGATACGGTGCACCATTAAGCGTAAAGATAAATCCGCTCACCGACTTTCCGTGCTGAAGGTTGGCCGCCAAGATGACATCAGTATAGTCGACGATTGCTTTTGCTACTCTTATAACTGAGACTCAATGATTTGGTCCCGTTCAGGTATTGTACAACTCGCATTCCAAAGTACGGTTGAAGACTGCTGCTGGAATTGACCAAGATACCCCACAGGGCAGCAGGATAGCTCTCGGAACGGTTCGCCTGCATTGGGTCCTCCAGGTGGCAGTCCTACTCGTATTGCCTTTGCTTATGCCAAAACTATGAAAAACGTCCACGATATTGGTTTATTGCGACAGTCTCAAGAGTCCCTTAGTATGGTTGTAGTCGATCCGCATTCCAAGGAAATGTTGCAGCTCGCCACAATCGGTCAGGCAAATGACAATACGGATGACGATGATTGCTGCAGTGCGACTTATGCAGCGGGTTCGCCACAGAAGGCAGAATCACAAGAGGCAGAAGCACGAAAGGCAGAATCATGAAAGGCCGAATTTCGAAGGGCACGAAAGGCTGAATCACAGTTTTAGCGGGAGGTGTAAATCAAACCATATAAATAGATCCAAAATTCAATTCAATCACAAGTTCGATTTACAGCAAGAAGATTTGAACAAACCATTTCAGTCTGGAACTTTCCTTCAGTATTATTTTTTCGCGAGCGCCAATATCACAGCCATAAGAGTTCACATTGGATTCTCTTGGACACACATTAACACACCATTTGAAGGAACTAAGCGGGAAACCTGTGTCTTCTAGCGGTGAAAGGAGCGCGTCGGGCTGCTCACTTTGCTTCTCGGCTGGTTCGTCCTCTTCCGAATCCTTAGCATCATCATCTGAGCCATCATATTCGTGTTCGGATTCAGGAACATCTTTTGGTGCAACAAAGGTCTGCCGGAAAACTAGGCACTTCCATTCGCAGCTGCTTTAGGGGTGCCCGTAACCTCTTGTTGGTGATACTCAAACGGACAAAAAAACGGATTATTAATAATCAGTGCGTCTTGAACTGTCCTACAGATCAGACGTATTTTCGGTTGCTTGTGGACTGGTCTTTGACTGCCTATAGCTTCAAAGTTTGTGTTTTGTCAGTGTGTCTTTTAAAGACTACCTGAAAGTTATTTCCCATCAGTCTTTCTCAGGCTACCTACTTTTGAATTTAACATTTTTTTTAACTATTTTCGTATCACCTGAAATGGCTGGACGGAAAAAGAAACCTCGCATCGCTGCGGGGAGGAAAAGAGAGGCATCTCTTTCTGACACATCGAGTGTCTGTAGTGACAATCCTTTTGATATTTTGCTTGAGCATGAAGCTGGTGAAATGGAAGTTACCAATAATGAAACTATACAAAACATAAAATCTTTAAAAAGGGAGAAAGTTCCACCTATTGTGGTAACTATTTCTTCTGAATTAAATATATTCAAAAAGGAACTTTCAACGTTTGTTTCTGACGTTAAAGTTACCTATCAAGTTGGCCGTAGAGGTGAATGTCGCTTATTAGCCGACTCAGTAAAGGGTCGTGATCGTCTTGTTCAGTATTTAACTGACAAGATGTACAAATTTTTTACATATGACACCAAGAACGCCAAGCCGTTCAAGGTTGTCTTGAAAGGTCTCACCAACGATCAAACCGTTGATGAGATCAAACTTACTTTAACAGAATTACTTGGCATAGCCCTTACCCAAGTAATTCTAATGAAAAAAAAATCACGAGCCGAAAACAGTCAGAGAACTGGAATTTCCCTTGTTAATTATTTAATTCATTTTAACCGCAATGAGGTTAACAACTTAAAATTTTTTGAAAAAGCACATGCTTTGTATAATGTGCGTGTAAAGTGGGAAATTTATAGGAAGTATGGCGGAGGTGAAAAGCATATCACCCAATGCCGTACTTGCCAACGTTATGGCCATGGTTCCAAATTCTGTAACATGGACCAAAAATGTCTTAATTGTGGAGACTCTTCTCACAAAAAGGACACATGTCCTGTGAAAGAGAGTAAAAATTTTCGCTGTGCGAATTGTAACGGCAACCATATGTCAAATTTTTATCAATGCCCAGTCCGTTTAGCAATTGTTAAGGCAAGGCAAGGTAAACAAAATTCAATTTCTCAATTAAAACCAACTTCAAAACAAAATTCTCCAAGCGTACCAGTGACGCATAGTTTACCTACTCCTTTGCATACCCGTTTAACTTATGCACAGGTTACAGGTAGTTCGAACATTATACCGCCTAGTGTTGGTAGTTCGAAAATGACCGTTAATATGGGTAAGCAAAACACGCTAGAAAATAATTGTACACCTATTACTCCAGCTAATATTGCTGCCGAAAATTTTTTTCTAATGTCAACTGCCTGGGGCCTATTACGGCAGGTAAACTTTCTTTTTTGCAACAGGCAATGTTCGATCTTATGAACGCCATGTTGCAGACAAAATCAATGTTTGAAGCCATTCAAATAGGCACAAATTTTACTATTAAAATTGTTTCTAATTTAAAATTTAGCAATGATTTTAAATAAAACAATTAAAATATTAAATTGGAATGCTCGCTCATTGAAGGCCAATGAGAATGAGCTTTTTAATTTTTTAACAGTAAATAATGTGCATATTGCAATTATTACTGAAACATTTTTGAAACCTAACATAAAATTAAAATATGATCCCAATTACGTGGTTCATAGATATGATAGGATTCAGGGTTCCGGCGGTGGAGTTGCAATTGTTATTCATCGCCGAATCACACATCGTGCTCTTCCCCATCTTGAGACGAAAGTTATTGAAACTTTGGGAATTGAAGTTCAAACTGAACTTGGGATTTTATTTATTGCCGCAGCATATTTACCATTTCAATGCACACGCGAGCTCAAAAATTATTTTAAAGGTGATTTACAAAAACTCACCAGAAATCGTTCGAAATTTTTCATAACCGGCGATTTTAACGCTAAACATCGTTCATGGAATAATTCTCAATGTATTTCCAATGGCAAAATTTTATTCAATGATTGTTCTCCAGGATACTATTCTATTGTGTCTCCGAATAGTCCTACATGCTTTTCTTCTGTAAGAAACCCTTCAACAATTGATTTGGTGCTGACAGATCAAAGTCATGTATGTAGTGATTTGATCACACATGCTGACTTTGATTCTGACCATCTTCCAATAACTTTTTCTTTATCACATGAATCAGTTTTAAACCCTATGAGCTCTGTTTTTAATTATAACAAGGCTAATTGGGAAAGATACAAAACTCATATTGAGAGAAATTTCAATAATGAGCTTGATTTGCAAAACGAAGTGAATATTGATTCCGCTTTGGAAGCATTAAAATGTGCAATTGTTGATGCCAGGAATTATTCTGTTCCAAAGGCTCAAGTGAAATTTGATTCATCAATAATTGACGAAAATCTTCAACTTCTAATTCGTTTGAAAAATGTCCGCAGACGTCAATATCAACGTTCTCGTGACCCTGTTTTTTAAACTATTTATAAAGATTTACAGAAAGAGATTAAACATAGATTTACTCTTCTGAGAAATCAAAATTTTGAGACTAAAGTTGAAAAATTGAAACCATATTCAAAACCATTTTGGAAGCTGTCGAAGATTCTTAAGAAACCTTCAAAGCCTTTTCCAGTTTTAAAAGATGGTGAACGTTTTCTTGTATCCAATGAACAAAAAGCTCAAAGACTTGCTCAGCAGTTTGAGAGTGTTCATAACTCAAATTTGAATTTTGTGAGTCCAATTGAAAATGAAGTCACACATCAATTTGATTTAATTTCTTCCCAGATTTTTTTACCTGCAGAAATAATTGAAACTAACTTGAATGAGATTAAATCAATTATTAAAAATTTCAAAAATATGAAAGCACCTGGTGACGATGGAATCTTTAATATACTAATCAAACATCTCCCTGAGAGCACAATGGAATTTTTAGTGAAAATTTTCAATTGCTGCTTCAAAATTGCATATTTTCCCAAATTATGGAAAAATGCAAAAATTTCTCCCATTTTAAAACCGGATAAGAACCCAGCTGAAGTTTCAAGTTATCGACCAATCAGTTTGCTTTCTTCAATAAGTAAACTGTTTGAGAGAATTATTCTTAACAGAATGATGTCACACATTAACGAAAATTCAATTTTTGCAAATGAACAGTTTGGATTTTGCCATGGGCATTCATAAAATGCATAAAAAATTATCTTACTGATCGAACTCTGCAGGTTGTCTATCAGAATTCAAAATCTGATAGATTTCCTGTCAGAGCAGGTGTGCCTCAAGGTTCAGTCTTGGGTCCAGTCCTGTACAACATATTCACTTCAGATCTTCCTGATTTGCCTCCAGGATGCACAAAGTCATTGTTCTGCGATGACACAAGCATTTCCGTAAAAGGAAAAAGTCTTCGTGTCATATGCAGTCGATTGCAGAAAAGTTTATATATTTTTACTTCTTTCTTGCAAAAGTGGAAAATCTCTCCCAATGCTTCTAAAACTCAAATGATAATTTTTCCGCATAAGCCTAGGGCTTCTTTCCTCAAGCCAAACAATAATCACGTTGTCAAGATGAATGGGGTTATTTTAAGTTGGTCCGACAAGGTTAAGTACTTGGGACTAGTTTATGATAAAAAACTTATTTTCAAAGAGCACATTGAGAGTATACAAGCCAAGTGCATCAAATATACGAGATGTTTATATCCTCTCATTAACAGGAATTCTAAACTTTGTTTAAAGAACAAACTTTTGATTTACAAACAAATTTTTAGACCAGCAATGCTTTATGCTGTACCGATCTGGTCAAGTTGCTGTTCAACAAGGAAGAAAACGCTCCAAAGGATTCAGAATAAAATTCTTAAAATGATTTTGAAGCATCCTCCTTGGTTTGGTACACTCGAATTACATAGACTTACTGGTGTTGAACCATTAGAAGCTATGTCAAATAAAATTATTAACAATTTTCGACAAAAATCGTTGCAATCCTCAATTGCTACGATAAGCTCTCTTTATAGCCAATAAGTTAGCAATTAGGTTAGTTGTAAGTTTACTTCCCCTTTTCTGACAAGTAGGTTTAAATCCCTACGAATGATAAGTCCTAATTGCGAAAGCAAACAAATCCTAACAATTAAAATTACAAATTTCTAACAGTGTTGAGAAGTCACCATTTGTGATTGGACACACATACTCATTACTTACTAATATTTATCATAAATACTTAAGCTACTAACAAATCCCCCCTTAAAAAAAACGGATTATAAATAGAATATTTATTAATCTGTACCCTGGAGCTGTAAATTAACAAAAAACTATAACAACATTTTTTGCTATTTTCCGGAACCAGAAGTCACCATCTAAGATTTAAAAATTTATTTGCGCTCCATCCATCAGTTTTTCAATAGTACAATAATAAGGATCATAAAACCACAATTTTCCGCTTTTTGGTAGACATCTCTAATCGATTGCAGCATGAAGCTGAATTAAATGCGTTTGTAATTGGACAATTTTCCTGACGATCTCGATAATTTCGGTATTTCAACCACTCTTAGTTTTAAACAAATGAAAACATAACTGCCCATAATTCAAAAATTGGCTAATATACCATTTTTACCAAAATCGAGAAAACAGTTTCTCGTGATGGTACACACCCTAAACAAGGTCCCTACGGCAGCCGATTGTCAAAAAATGCATTTGGGAAGGCAGTAAACGTGAAACAATTTTGGCTAATATCCAATATCCAATTTGAACCTGTGACATGTTCACGAACCAGTGTATTATTACTGAACTGTGTTTCTTCTAACTTTCGAAAGTGTGCTGTAGCTTGGTGGTTACTGGCGACAGGTGAGTGATCGTAAGGCCCTTGCCTCAAATTTGACTTTTCACGAAGAATATTTGATGCTACAAGCATTTATTTGTTTTACTGCGAAACCCAATGATCAAAACCTGTGACTGTTTCCTTCTGTCATAAATCTTTACATTCAAAAAAAATATATTCAGCTCTTTGATTAGGAGTAATATTAATAAAGAGAAGATTCAGATTTCATTTTGGATTTGATGAGAAAAAATAGGAAAGTGGATTGTGAGATTATCATGACTAATAATGTTTTCGTTATATTATTATATTGCTGCACGTAATAGTTGTCTCGTCATCCTTTTCATCCTCACTGGTGCTTCCGTGTTGTGTTATTAAATTTAAAACCATTTTCATCACCAACGAGTACGATATAATTCACATCGTATGGATATTAGCCGAATTGCACACCGTTTTGTCAACTGACCTTTCGTTTATAATTGAAAAAACGGCTACTGTGTTAAAAATACGTGGCGGATGGGATTTTTTCTACAGATTTCTCTGTTTCAACTCAACGGCAAGGTTCCAGCATATATGAAGGGTGATATACTCAATAAAAAAGTTGTCATGAACAGTCAAAATATGTTGTACCGACAAAAAACGTTCAAATGCGTTTTTCTCAATTTGATGCCTATGGCATATTAGCCAATTTTTGAATTATGGGCAGATAAGTGAAACTTAAATCAAAATCTAAAGATAACAAAGATAGGCTGTGGTTCCGCGAGGTAAATTGTCTCTCACGTAATACACTTTAGGGCTCGAATGTAAGTTGTTCATGTAAACCATAATTTATTTAATCGGGAATAAAAAATGGTTCCATGTGGTCCTTCTGACCGCACGTAGAGGATTTGTGCCGCGTGTATCTTGTCGCGAAATTTATCACAAGTCCTGGTAGAGTCCTGCGGGGGACTCTACAGTAGCCTTAAGTCTTTGCTTCACCTCATAGCTCCAAACACAAGTTTATTGCGTTTGACCTTCTTTCCTCTCAGATTTTCTTCATTTCGGAAACTGTCAGTGGTTGAATTTGTTCATTGACAGCCCCTCCACAATTATGGGTCAGCTACACTGCCGTTCCACGCATAACTGTCCCATGTTCCAAAACGGACAGCTGAGAAAAATGCGATTAATGATTTGAAAAGTATTTGTCATCTGAGGCGAAATGGCATATAAAAAATTTTTTATTTTATTTTTAATTTTTAATTTACGGTCGTTTACAGAAAAATATTGTTCACACTTAACTGCATAATGTTTTCTCGGTAAAGTAAAATACCGAACTACTTGAAAACATTTTCGTTTACCGTTGTTCCTTGAAAAAATTACTGAGACTTCGGAAACCGAATGTGTTTACCGGAATACCGTAAATTTGTTTGCCGAAAAAACCCGTAAAACAGCAAATTTCCGAGTTCAGTAAACTGAAATACCGAATCTCGGAAGCTTGACATCATTTAACCGAGATCTCGTTGAACCAAAAAACCTCTTACCGAGATTCCGAAAAATAGAACTGTCAAAATAACGAAAGCTTCACTATCAGTTTTGTTCGTGTTTCGGTTTAGATATAAAAGGAACAGGTTTCGCGGTAAATCATCATTTCGGAGAAATCTGTAATATTCAGATTAACCTAAAATGTTGAGTAAGTATACAAAATTATGTTCCAGATCTTGTTTGTGTTAATTGCAAATATAATACTAAAAGAAAACAATTAATTCTTTCCTTACTCAATTTTGTAGGTTAACGACTCGCTTCGCAGGATGGAAGTTGCAGTGATGGATGTTGTTTTATTTCCAGGAAGCAACATAACTCTCCGGTTTCTACCAATGCTGTAAAAAGTTGAACCATTTGACAAAATAATTAATAAAATTATACGGATAATTAATCGTTTTCATCATTTCCTGAATTTATCTGAGAAATCGCAAAATGCGTACTTCAGTAAATTTTACCGAAATTTTCGTAATAATACGACAGTTGAAATTTCCGAGTCCCGGTAAAATATAATCGAGAATTTCGTTAAAGTTTGACAAGTTGTCAATTGTTGATTTTACAGAATCTCGGTACTTTGATGTATTACCGAGATTTTTACCGAGATCTCAGCTGTTGAAATCTCGGTAATTCATTTTACCGTACTCGGTGATGTTATCTAAGTGTGTTCAGTGGGACTCTTATGCCTAAAATTATAGGATTAATTGGCGAATTCCACGCATAACAGTCCCACTGTGAATTTCGCATTGTACCACCAACTCGTGCAAATGACGTTTTAGTTTGTTTGTTTCATTTAAGTCGTGTATTGTGTGCGCCGACTTGTTTCATTTGCCGGAAATTTCGCTCAGAACCGAAAATGAATGCGTTGGCCATGTTGCAAGTATACAGAAGTGATGACAGTGACGATGAATTTAAAGCCTTTATTACACTCTTTTTGTTGTTCGCCCGTGTTTGCCACATGAAAAAAATTGGAGAGTGACAAACAATTACACAGTGCAACAAAAATTGACTTTTCTTTCTGCCTCGATTTCTATACATAATTTTTTGTGTATTTTGACGCAAAACCAAATTTCCCCGAGTTTGAACTTATTTCAACATAGGGGGCAACAATGCTGCCATTTTGAATTTTTGGAAAATCGAAAATTTTCGATGTTTTTTCGACGCCATTTTGTTTTAAGACCAAATATCAAAATTCTAATAGTTTGTCCACATATTAGCATCTTCTTACCCATCTTTTGAAAGAAAAAACAAATCTTAAATCGGACAAAAACTGAGCTCAAAACGGTGATTCTACAAAAACGGTTTTGGCATGGTTTTAGTATGTTTCACAAAAAAGAAAAATATCGAGTATGTCTTAGCATTGATGGTAATGCGCTAATATCTAAAAGTGGTAGTCAAATTATATCTTATACTGAGTAAAAAAGTCTCAGAAATCGATAATTCAAAATGGCGCCATTGTTGCCCCTTAAGTTAAAATATGTTCAAATTCGGGAAAATTTATTTTTGCATCGAACTTTATCAAAAAATCTTATATAGGAGTCAAGGCAAAAAATTGTCGCACTGTTTTATCTTTGACAAAACAAAAAGTGACAAATATTTGACGCTTGGTCCCAGAGTACAATACAGCTTCACGGATTAGGTCTCATCAGCGCATCAGATTCCGTGGACGGCAAAAACCTGATTAATGGCATCCTACCAAGAAACAAAAAAAAAGTTCGCTGATAACAATTTTACACTATACCAAAACCTTGTGTTTCAAAAATCTCCTCGAGCGATTACCGCAGAACGTAAGCAAGCATTGCTTCCGATGTTTCATGCAGTTGTTCCAGCAAATAAATTGAGTTCCTACGAAATTTCGCCTACAAAGAAATGATGTACCTACGACAATAGAAGCAATTGTTTTTGTTTCTTAGGCTTTCGATATGTTTTTGCTCAACATTTTTTCCGTCTTTATGGTTGAATTTCCATAAAATGTTTGTTCGAAAGATAGCTATTGTATTTTGAAATAATGTCCCTCCCTTTAAGAAAGAAGACCTCTTTCCTCCCCTCCGCCATCTCTAGAAGTTCCTAATATCTAGTTTTAAGTATTTCTGAACTTTACGCTTCGTAATAATGATATATAATCAACTTATTGTGGAGATTACTTTAGCGGGATAGTTATGCGTGGAAACTCAACAATGGGACAAACAGACTTGGTATTTTTTTAAACATTTATAGAACAAAAAATTATTGTTAAAGTATTATCCTGGAAATTCACGTCAAAAAACAACGTTTGGTGATGAAAAGTAAAAATGATCAAAATGTAACATGAGACAATTATGCGTGGAACGGCAGTACAATTGTGGATCACTTTTACGGAAATACGTCCCTTCTCACAAAACGATTTCAATTTTACGATTGGAATGATTTAAACTTGCGAATATTTATCACAAAAAATATTTCCACTCGGTGCATTAAACGAAGTGACTCATAATTGTAGTAGGTAGGAATGCTACATTTTGCGGTGCACAACTGCGGGTCAGTCCATATTTTGGCAATTCTTTTTGCTTCTACAACAACAAAATAATTTTTGGATGTATTTTGACGATTTCATAGACCAAATGATTTTGAATGCCAAAAAAGACACATGGTGTTGTGTCTTTTATTTGAGTAATAATTTTCCTCCCAACCGATTTACACACATCTTTTGCAGTGAAACTAAAGTAACTGTTCGCTAAATGGGCTTTAACTGGGCTTCTTTTTAAGTGGGCGCTCGCTAACTGGGACGATTCCCCCAGTTAAAAAGACAACAAACGTTAATGATCAAAACGAACGGGGGCACCAAAATGGGGAACATTAAAGGATGATGCTGCTCCATGTTGATTTCGCGGTCAACTTTCTAGTTTGGCCTTCTAGTTTGGGATCTAATAGCAACATAAACAGTAACAACACGAATCGAAAACAACATAAACAGTAACAACACGAATTTTTGTCTGGTGATCAACTTAAAAATATAAATCTTTTTTAAAATTGTCGCGAAGCAGCAATAGCCATGCTGTTTCGAATCCGAGCCGATTTCGATAACTGGAAAGTGCTCTTCGCCCATTTAGCGAACAGTTACTGTAATTGTTGATCGAAAGTACACATCAGAACACAGAGATAGATTGTAAAACATTGATAGTTGATAATTTCTCCGATTTTATATTTATTTTTGAACATTCAAACAACACCGCCTCAGAAGGATCCTATACGGGAACTTGGCGTATGAGATAGATTTGTCATTATCGCTTACCTTTTGGATACAATACGTAAAGTACCTGGGCTCATTTTGGTCAGGTACCTCTCCATTATTTAACAGATACCCTTATCCTACCTGCTCAACGCACAAAACGATGGAGCCGCCCTGCTGTTGGTCTTCTACACACCACTTTCGGACGGCCATTCGATGCTTCCAGGAGAGGTTATTGTAAATGACAGGAAATGCTTCAAGATGTCCAATTCCTCCGCTACGGAGTAGTTGTAGTTTGTAGTTGTAGTAGATACCTACTTGCTTGGCTGCTGTGAATCAATGATGAAGCTGCCAAATATTTTCTTTACACAACAGGGTTGCTACGATTGGCATACAGTTCATGCTAGTTTTCACTCTCAGGTTTTCACACAGGAAAGGTTGGTATAAAACAAAAAACCTTGAGGAAAGGGGCCAGTCGTCATATAAAGTTTTGTTTAGTTTTGATTTAAATAATAGCTCTGCTCTGCTAGTTATCATCTCATTTTTCCACCCTCTAAGCTTATTGACCTTCAAGAAGTTCATTGCAATAAAGCAGTTAATTTATTTATTTATTTATTTATTTATTTATTTATTATTCTATTTCCATCTGACCTTATAGGTCTCCATGAAAGTTAGTGGATGGGGAAAAGCCTATTTGAGGCTGTCCTCATGTAGGCATAAAAACCCCATCATCTTTTGATAAATATACATGAAATTTTACGTTACAATGAGTCAATACCAAATCGACAAACAGTTCATATCTAACATAGAATTAAATGAATAATACATTGGGTCCAACTTAGTCATTACATAAAACATTAATCCTATTATTAAACAATATGGTCAATTATAAAATATTCGACATGTACACTTTCTGAAAAAATTTATGTGACGGTTCGCCGAACTCGAAGATCTCCTCTACTGGAGCGAAAGCTCGAACACATGCAGTGACAGGTTCATTATATCCGAACAAAGTGCGATGTACATTGGGTTGAAGTAAACCAGCAGATCGAAGTGACCGTTGCGGTGCATGAAAGTTCAGCAAAGAGAGGATTCTCGGGGAGTCGACGTCGCCATTTAAAACCTTGGCCACGAACACGGCTTGTTGAATTTTCCTGCGTCGCTCAAGCGTATCAAGATTAATAAGGCGACACCTCTCGGAATACGGAGGGAGATTAGCAGGATCACGCCAGGGAAGATTTTTCAAAGTCAACCGGATAAACCTTTTTTGTACTCGTTCGATCCTTAAAGTCCAAGCAAGTTGATAAGGAGACCAAATCAAACACGCATTTTCCAACAATGGTCTAACAAGTGAGCAGTATAAAGCCTTTAAACAGTACGGATCCTTAAATTCACGTCCTATTTTACTAATAAAACCGAGCTGTCGAGTTGCCTTGGAAATAATAGATGAGCGGTTCAAGTTAAAATTTAGCTTAGCGTCAAGTAAGACACCGAGGTCATTCACGTGATCAACTCTTTTGAGTACGTGTCCATCAATCACATAATCGAACTGAATAGGTTTCGCAGTGCGATGGAATGTCATGACCTGGCATTTTGCAATACTAACTATGAGCCAATTTCTGCGACACCAATTAATAAAAACATCCAGCAGTCTCTGTAATTCACGACAATCATCTACGGACCGCACAGCCAAATACAATTTTAAGTCATCGGCGTAAACCAGCTTGCACCCAGCTCCTAATAGCAATGCCACGTCGTTAAAATAAAGAAGAAAAAGAAGCGGCCCCATATTACTGCCTTGTGGTACTCCAGAAGTGTTAGTAAATTCTGTGGATAAACAGGAACTTAGCTTTACTCGTAGTATTCAACCACATAAGTAGGATCGTAGCCAGTCAATGAATTGTTGCGACACACCAAGTCGAGAGAGCTTCCGTAAAAGTATTCGGTGATCAATCCGATCAAAAGCTGCTTTCAAATCCGTATAGATTACGTCAACCTGTGCCTTCTGCTCCATATGCGATATACAAGTCCAAGTAAAATCCAAAAGGTTCGTGGCGACAGAACGTCCAGGCATAAATCCGTGTTGATCGCAGGAAATGTAGTTTTTCATACACGAGAGGATTCTTGAGCTCACTACAGTTTCAAACAATTTGGACGAAGCGGAAAGACTGGTAATGCCCCGGTAATTTCTTATGTTTCGTCGATCACCACTTTTAAACACAGGAAACATGTAAGACTGCTTCCAAATCATCGGGAAACTTCCTTGTTCGAATGATCGATTGAATATGCGACATAAAGGTTCAGCTAAAACGGCCGCACAGCGGGTATAAACCACTGCAGGGATACCATCCGGCCCCACAGAAAACGAAGTTTTAAGTCGTTTCGCAGCAGTCACTATCATATCGGTAGTGATTTCGAATGTGCTTAGGTCAACTAGGTCAAGCGGTACATCCGCAGGAGCAATTTCAGCATCCAACTCGGAAGCAGTGCTGTCGGCGAAAACAGAAGCGAAAAATTTAGCGAACAACTCACACGACTCCGGGGAACATGCTGCTTCAGTGCCATCGAGGTGTACATTAGAAGGGATTAGTGAACATTTTCGCTTCGAATTTACAAAATTCCAAAACTGTTTAGGGTTCCGGCGGAGGTCTGTTTGTACCCGCATTACGTAGCTTTTGTACAAACAGGCGTTCATTCGACGAAAATCGGTGCTGGATCGTTTATAATTACATTTAGTCTCAACTGTTTTAGTTTTTCGATATTTACGCTGCCAAGCATTACGTACACGCTTTAGTGCATGTAGTCGCGGAGTAGCCCATGGAGGGGAAGCAGGCTTATTCACTAGTGGAAAATTTTGTATTAACCATTGGCATAAAGTTTCACTGAACGAGTTGGCTAGATCGTCAACGTCATTGATTTCGTACAGAGTCATCCAGTCGAAACTTTGTAAAAACTCAGTAAGAGCCGTGAAATTAATTTTACGGTAATTCAAAGTTCTCATACTGTCCGCTGCCGAAACCGGTGTCGTCATTCTTGACTCAGATGGCAATGATATAACAAGCGGGGGATGATGCAGATCAACGGGAACAAGTGGGGCAACACAAGTATCGACCACACATGTTTGCTCGATAGGACAAAAGATAAGATCGAGCATGCGGTCGAGGTGATTCAACTGCTGGTTCACTTGGCTTAGGTTTAAAAAATCCATGCCATCGATCAGTGCAGCACTAGCAGCAGAAAATTGAGACGAACTGGTATGAATTGCTTTGTCCTGTGACCAAACGATGCGAGGTTGATTAAAATCACCACAAACGAGAATGGTATCATTAGCCGATCTCTTACTGCACAGCTCAGTGACCGAGGCAATATGGGCGTCAATTATGGCTGGATCGTTGCTTTTGTCAGGAGGGATATATACAGCACAGAGGAATATTTTCAAACCACAAATAGTGGTACTCACGCATATCTGCTCCAGATGGTGGCCGTGTGAAGTATTGAACAATGCGCTCGGGTACCGTTTATTAACGGCGATCAAAACTCCAATCAAAATTACAGTCGTTGGTTGCCAGATAAAACTCGTCGATTTTAGTACGTAGACCGCGGACATTCTGGTAGAATAGCCATACAGCATTCGAATATTGACCGGTGTGCTGAAACGCATTACTACAGAGTACGGGTTCCCGGGAAAAAACATCAAAATACTCGCCTCTGGTGGAAACCCGAAGGTTCCCACCGTCCACAGTAGATAGCAAAAAATCAGTAGCAGGCAGTTGCATGTGAGTTGCAGCGTACTCGGCGTCACAAGTTAGTTTTTTGGCATGTCAACAAATTCACGAAACAGCAATCCAGTAGGCCACGAAGCAGGGTTTAGGGCGACGTTTTTCAGGTCCGGATCCAAACCAATTTTATAGGACACATATGAATAGCTGGTCGTATCCGTTCCCTTCCGAACGAGCCTAACAACAACAGCAGGCTCAGTTGTATTTAAACAGCGAGAGATGATTTTTTGTATGTCGTTATCTGTAAGTTGTGGGTTTAAACCAGACAGATATAACCAGAAGCGTTTTTGTGCTGCAGTAGAAGCGATGGATGGCACTGAGAGATCGCTTAAATCGATGTTGTTTTCACCACGATCAGGTTGAATCAAAATTGGAACCCGCTCTGTTCGGCGACGCTTCAAATTTTTATTGGGCCACACAGGTGTGGTAAACGAGGTAGATGGGGTGCCTAGAGCAGGGTTATCATTCACTGCTATACGAGAAAAGTTGTCGATTTTTTTTGCTTAAACCGTCAACAACCTCGAATAGTTTTTGAACCTGAGCGGGCAGCTCAGTGAGCTGTGACGACTGTGTGGGTTGCTCTGATAGTGGCAGCTGTAAATCTGCTATGTAAGAACGAATAGAACGGCCGTTCAGCAACTCTCTGCATATCGGGCAAATAAACATGATTTTGCCGAGTGCGAAAAGATCCTTACACCCTCTACTGTTAAAGCCACAGCATTGTTGGTTTATGTGGTAACAGTTCTCACAGAAGCCACATCGGATCGGTTCAATATCGTTGACGGCTTGTTTACATTCCCCACACTGTTTCTTCTCCATTCTGTTTTGTTCAATCGTAGCGGCAAGCAGTGGGTATACTTAACGAAAGAAGTGCCTCACTACAAAAACAATGGTAACTTGCAGAACTCAGCAGTAGAATCCACAGAATAAATTTTATTCGTTGGCAGCAGCAAACAAGTGATTCCACGGTACTTCACAACGCTCGAATACTTTGGCTGGTACACTTCACTTTGCGCATGTAAAAATTACGAAATAATAATTTTGACAATCTGATAAAATGTAAATTAGATAGCAAAAAATCGAAAAGCAGTTGTCCAAAACTGAACGAAACACGATCTTTTTTTAGTTAAGATAGTTTAGTGAAATTATCCATCACTCCACTCGAGATAAAGAAACGATTCAAACATAAGGAAGAGCAGTTTCAACCGCCTCTGAAAAAAAAAACCAAACCGTTCTATTCTATTGACAAAGTCATAGCATCAGTTTTCTGGTATGCGCGATGGATTTATAAAATTTTCTTTCAATTTATTTGCTCCCCACAATCACAATGATGGTCTCGAATATGAGTTCATCAAACCGCATATCTATGCTTTTTAGTGTGAAGTTTCATACAAATAACCAGTACTTCTTTATTGATGTAACTGCATACAAACGAAAAGTGTGTTATGGATCTTATTCCTCTGACAATAGTACAATGTTTTGTTAAAGGTGAAGAGGTAACGCAAAAAAAAATCTATATTTGCATTCCACCTGTGCTATAATGTCTGCACTGCACTCCTAACACATATATATCAGTGTTGTTTTTTTTTTGTTTTATCGTCTTCCTCAGTTAATAGTATAAATATGCTTTGTTTTCATTTTGTTTCTATTTGGCTCTACTCATGAATAGATTCTATATTAGAGTGTAAATCAATCGATTATATGCGGTAGCTGCTTGCCATTTTTAGTCATTTTTTTTGTCAATCATATTTTCTCGGTTTTGCAGGGAGCCAATGCTCCACCAATCTTTGCACGACTATATTTTAGGTTTATTTACTTCTAGATATATTTATTTATGCTCAAGAAAAATCAAAGCGGACTGTCATCATTTTCTCATATTTTGTTTGTCACTATATTCGTTTTTTCGAGAGAGGTATGGTGATAAATCTGATGAACCGAAAACTAATGCAAATATCGATCGATGGTTTTTTTTCTTATTTTGCAAAATACTCCCTTTTTTCAAACATCATTGTGTTTTTTCAAAGTTTACATAGTTTTGAATAATGTTTTTTTCTGTATTATGTATATACGACTTCCTTTATTACATCAAAGTTTTATTTTATATCTGACTTAGCTGAGTTTAAAATAGTTGTTTTCCATACATTTTTTTAAGTTTAGCATATATTGTATTATATTTTCATGTAAGATACAGATTACATTGATATACTTAATCAAAATATGTCCAATGATTATTATCTTTGTAAGGAGTACAATAATGTATATAACGAACCTTTCGCCCCCATTAGGCAAGTCGAAATTTAAATGTTTTTCTCTTTTTATCAGCATTCCATCCGTTCCCCACTAATTTTCCTTTTTTAGGTTAAACTGTATGTGTTCTTTTTTTGGTATTGTATTCTCCAAAGACTGTTTCACATCGTTTTCTCTGCTTCTGTGTAGATTTTCCCTCGTTTATAGTTAATAAGGCAATGTTAAACAAAAAGATAATATTCCCGTTTGTTTTTTTTTTTTTCTTCCAAAGTTTTATCCTACCAGTTAGTTTTGGTTGCAGTTTGCTTCGTTCGATACTAGTTAATGTAACACTCACACATGTTAATGCAACAATTTACAAATGTTTGTCCAAGAATGGTTTGGCTTTCCGGACGGAGAAACGCAGCATTCCAGCAGCGTAGGCGGATAAATATTCCGCGTCGGGACTTGTACGACTGGAAAGATGGCGGTTCAAGATGGCGGTGATTCTTCCAGTGGGTGTGTTTGTATGAAACTACTTACTGGTATATTGTTTTTATTTTTCACGAAGGAGTAGTTCGGGTTGAGACTAAACTTACTGAACTTTTTTCGTAAAGAATTTTTGTTTCGTTTTTTCTTTATGTTTACACACTAGTCTATCCTTATGTCGCTTGGTGGCGACTTACGCGGTCTTGACTTACGGACAAAATGTACATACCATACTAAGCTTAATTTAGATTGTTTTTGTTCTTTAAAAATACTCTTGCTTTAGACTTACATCACATCTTTTGTTTTGTTTATTTGAGGGAGGAGTGGGAGACTAAGAGAGAGAGATAGTTTAAAGAATAAACTTTGCAAATACTGAACAAATTTGATTTGAGTTGATAAATTCTGTGCAAAACTTTCCCTTTTATGTTAGTTTTCAACAATAGGCTTCCGGTGCGGGGTGAGTTGGGATAAAATTTGATTTTACCCTATTTCCCAGTCACCAGTGCATCAGCAAACCGTGAACTGGTGGAGTTTCCTTGGTAACAACCTTCAGGAGGGAGTGCCCCAAAACGCCGACTTACACAAATACTACTTATTTCGAAAAATGTAGAAAAGCATCAACAAAAACCATTTTACTCGCTAGTTACTTGTTACCTTATCCTGTGTTATTTTTACTCTTAGTGTGAATTTATTTCGTACAACTTCTTAATTCAATTGTTGATAGTAACCAGTCTTTTCATTTTCCCTATTTTCATACTAAAGTGGTTTGCTCGTTATTTTTTTTTCTTACTTCGTCTTCTATGTATTGTATCGTTAAGTATAGTTATTTTATTTCCCCTCCAGCGGCAAAGTATTGGCGAAACGTAACAAAACCCAACTCCAACGCTTCTTCCTGGTTGCCATGGCTGCTGTGTCTGTGTAGAGTTCGCAAGCACTTATTTTAACTTTTTTTTGGTTTCGGTATCGCTTACTTTTTGTTAATGTAATTACTTAACTTCGGTATGCTCTGAATACTCAACAACTAGTACTATGATTTTAAACAAATTTGAAACTGTTCACTCTGGTGGATTTATGGTTGTATTTCTTTGCTTTTTAGCGTAATTTTAAGGTTGAGAACACAAAGGCAGCACAGATACACACGCACACTGGAAGAATTGCCATCATCTGTTCGTTTTTTTCTCCGTTTTTTTTTTTTTTGTAATGTTATGTCAGTTGTTGTCAAATGTCAATTGATCAATATTGAAGATCATGAACAGAATTCTTCATATTTTGCTTCCCTGAGGTGCATAAATTGAAGAAACGTTTTCCATAGTAACTGAACTTTGATCTATCGTGATAGTGCCCTTCATAAAAGCAAAGCAGAAGAAATCCCTGGTACTACATTCCCCAATCGGAATTTGATCTTCAGTTTATCATACACAGACTTCGCGGCCAACTGTCAATGTTATACAGGACAGTTGTGGGGCTAGCGCTGCGATCCTTCCAACACTAACAGTCTCTCACGAAGCTAGTAGTCTGTCTCGGCGACCAAAAAATTTAATCACACTAATAGCCCAGGTGCTTGCTGTATTCCGCACTTCTCATTGTTTGCAATGTCACTACCGCTGCGAACGAGTGACATGCTTTTCATTTAATACCGGCTTGTTTTTAAACTTCTTTGCTTTACTTTGTCAATCTTGTTTCTCCTTCCAACATTCTCTGCGCACAATTAGTTGCATTCATCGAACCAAAAATCTGATCTGATACCTCTTGCCATCGCCTAATAAGAGATAACGGGTAATTAAAATTTCTCAATAGTTTTGAGAGACTTTCCTGGCGTCCAAACTGAAAAGCAAAAAACCAATACCAAATCGAACGGAACAAACGGAAGACAAATAATCCAGGGTAAAATAAAGTTTCTCAACCAAAAAGTAAACCGAAGCACGATGTTATTTTTTTACAATTTTATTTTACCTTCTTTTACTTCGAATTGAACAGGAATAAAAGAATCAGAATAATTATCTTTGACGGAAAAAATAATAATTAGATTATCTTCACCACTTTTCACTATACTAGAAAAAATATATATTTTTATTTTTTTGTTTATTATATCGTTAAAGGATGACAAATGAGTACAAAAAAAAAGAAAAACACAGAATAAAATAAGTCAAAAAGTCTTAGTCGATGAATAGTTACCGATTTAATACAGGGTGAGAGTAATGTTTAAACAAGAAGTAAACCCCGGAGTAGAAGTGCAGAAAAGAACCTGACACCCCGAACGGGTGTCAGGGGGGAAGGGGTAAAACGAACTTATTGTAGCGAACTGCCACGGATACTGTTAAGTTTATTGTATTATCAATTACATGCTGAGTTACTTCTGTTTTGTTGTTGCTGGGGACGGGATATCCTACCAAACGCAACTTGGGTAGGAAATGTTAAAAAAAAAACAGGATAATCCTAACAGAAAAAAAACGGATAGCTTAGTTCAAGGTTCGCAGCTTTAGTTCGCTCACGAGGGCATTTTTCACTTTGTACAAATCCCGACGAACAATATTTAAAGATATTTTAAAGTGGATAAAAACACACAAAAGGAGGCTTTGCTTGTTTTTTTTTTTCGTTTTTGTTTTTCGCCCGTTGCTGTTATTCACGGCTTACTTTGCTTTTGTTTCTCTGTAGTATATTTTGTCACTCTACTGGTTTGAATTGGATTTCGATTGCCATCGTAACTTATTTCTTTTTCTAGCTTTTTTTTTGCATCTTCTTCGCGTCGCTCCGTCGGAAAACCAAACAACGCAGGAGAACTTATTCAACTGATGCCGGCTGCAGCTTTGCTTACTCTTTTTATTTCCCCGGTGTCTTCTTATTATATCTGCGAGTGAATTATTTTAATCAGGTGAAACGTTATCATTAGAAGTTACACTTTAAACTTGTAGTTTAACTTTGTCCTTACGAAACTGAAAGAAAACGACTTTCGCTTCTCTAATTTGTTGGTTTGTTTTTCTGCTTATGTTGTATCAAACTTACCCATAATAATTATTTGCTAGACTTTTTTCATCTTCTGTTATTATTTTTTTTACTCTCTCTCGTTAGATTGTTGCTTCCTACATATCTCATCATCATTTAGTTTATCGTTAGTTTAAAAAAACAAATCATTTTCATCATTTTCCCGTTTTTGTTTTCTCTTTCTCTAAAGTTAAGCTTAAACACGACTGATCAAAAGGAGGTTTTCCGTTCGTTTATCAATACCGTTTCGAAAAAAAACGTTACTTTATTTCTGCATTCTTTGCTTTGCTTTGCTTTCGTCTAAGATTACAGGAGTAGTTACTAGTTTGCTTTATCCTTGCCTTATTTCACTTATTCAAAAGATGGGGATGTTTTCTGTGAACAACTTCACCCTTATACTCAGTTTTTAAAAAAAAATACCTCTAAGAGTTTACAACTTTAATATTTAAAAAAAAGAACGCGCGCGCACTGTTGTAGGCTTTGGGGGTTTCGGTTTTTGTCCTTACACTTTTGCTTCTATCCCGATTTAAAGATTAGATCCTTAACACGATAAAACGACGAACGACAAACTTAAAAAGTACAGGTAATTATACAAAAAAAAAAATACAAGCTTCAGGCTCTGAGTCTCTTCATCATTGTTTTTACTTTGCTTATATTTGTTTTACTTAGGAAGTAAGCTTAACCCAAAAAACCGAACGAACGAACGAACGAACGTACGAACGAACTGAAAATCACATGAACAAAAATTATTTA
The DNA here is from genome assembly GCF_029784165.1 of Wyeomyia smithii. NCBI lineage: Eukaryota > Metazoa > Arthropoda > Insecta > Diptera > Culicidae > Wyeomyia > Wyeomyia smithii. The sequence continues at coordinate 270,891,483 of NC_073696.1, read as the reverse complement.
AATCAATCGCTGTAACTACTTAGCAGAAAGAAGAAAAATTAAAGCCAGTCGCGCATCGCATCCTGGCCGTTTCCTAGCTGATGGGCTACTGAACTTTCGCCTGCATCTTCACTATAAACTCATCCTTTGTTTTTTGTTATTATTATGGGTACCTGATTAAGTATAGTAATGTATAATCCTTATCGTTCCGTTATAGACAAAAAGTGTTATGTTTGAAAGGGATTTTGCTGTTTTTTTTTTGTTTGCTTGTTTTGTTTTCTCCTCCATACACCATGCAGTCGATAGTCTATAAATTCCGGGAGTAAAACAAAAGAAAGGGGTGAACTAAAAACAACATGTTGATTTTTTTCGCCTATCTTCTTATTTTTTGGTGTAGAAAAAGAAATAAATTTTACTGTGAGCTTTTTAGTTTTCTCAGTGTGACTTTTTACCATTTTTTTGCCATCATTTTTATGCGTTTTCTCTACGTGTTTTATTTTCTCCTAATTATGGGGAACTAACGGTTAAGAATATGCGAGCCGCTAACCGATTCTTGAAGGGGTAGAAATTTGCTCGGTTGCCATTTGCCAGAAAGTTATACCAGAAAACCTTCATCTAGAATACGACTGAGTTAATTTTACGGCTTAAATGTGTGTGTGTTTTTGTGTATGTGTTGGTATGTCTGTTAATGATTTACCTTAATCCTTTTGTTACTTGCTATTAGAGCTTGTTTGTGTGTATGTGATTTATCTTGCCTTATCTTTTGCTCTGTTTTAATGTTTTTTTTTTCTCTCATCATTTATGATGCTGCAGGCAGCTTACTAAACTCATATGAAACAGATTTATACGCTTATTTTCAACGGTTTGTTTTGCTCTGATTTTTTATTCATCAAGATCTAATCAATAGTTTGAACAATTTCTTCTTATTTCTTCTCTTCGTTTTCTGTTTTCATTCTTTTTTATCTGCTTCAACGCACCCTAAGCCTAGTCAATAAAGTTATATTAGATGTGTATTTATGCTTAGTTTGTATATTTCTCCTTGCCATTTTCCAATTGTGTGTTTTGCCTTTTTTTAATAAGAAACTTCTCTTGTGTAGTTTTTACTTCAGTTTTTTTTTCTTTTAATAATATATGTATAATTGTTTCTCCTTCGGATCTCTTCCTCTTGCGATAGAATATATGTATAATTAGTTTTACTTCAAGTTAAAAAAAATAAGAAATAATCTTCTTCATCTTATGATTTCGTTCCAATCAAACTTCGATCGAAGGAGGCTGCAACCGCCGCCGCTGCTGCTACTGCAGCCGCTGTTTGCCCTGGTTGATGTTGGTGATGATGTTGTTGTTGCTGCTGCTGCTGCTGTTGATGTTGCTGGGCAAAATGCATCGGTTGCTGAGGTTGCTGCTGCTGATGCTGTGGCGTCGGTTGCATCCTGCTCGTCGTCATCTCTCAAAATGCTGGATAGGGTGGCTGCGACGAGGCATCATTCGCACCACCATAAGCTGACCGCGGTCGGTTGTAGGCGGCTGCCGTATTTTGTTCGTTCTGATAGTACCCGCCGTAGCCACCGGCAGCACCGGAACCGTACGCCGAACCTCCACCGTATTCGGAACCGGGCTTCGAAGGACCACCCGCCGTTGGGCCGGCCGATCCAGCAGGGCCAGCCGTTGGACCGGACTGAGGTCGAGAATACATATCGGCAGAACCGGTGGAACCAGTGTTGGGCGGCATGTTCCACGAGTTCCAGTTGCCCGATCCATAACCACCGGCACTTCCGGCACCGGAGCTGTTATACATATCATACCCGCCGTAACCTTGCGTCTGCTGAGGCGTAGCATTATAATTGCCCCACTGTTGCGGCGGAGGAGCACCCCAACCTTGGTAAGCGCTGGCCGCCCCGGCAGAGGCACCATAACCTCCGTATCCTTGCTGTGGCTGTGAAGCACCCCAGCCCTGATAACCTTGCATCATGTTGGACTGCATATTGATTGGAGGGCCACCCATTTGGCCATTGCCCATCGGAGGAGCTTGTGGGGAACCCCACTGATAGGAATCGGCGCTCATGCTGTTATTGTTGCCACTGCCGTCGCGCGGTTCCGCCTTCTTGATCTCGACCTGTTTGCCACTGATGTTAACAAAGTGTTCCGCCGTTGCACGCTCGACAGCCGCTTCGTTCTCGAAGGACAAAAAGCCAAATCCACGGCTCTTCTTCTTCTCCTGATCGTACATAATGACCACCTCCATGACGTTCCCATAGCGGCAGAAGAAACTGCGCAGATCCGTTTCCGTTATATTCGGGGGGAGACCACCGAGAAAGACCTTCGGATAGCCACCGGTACGCTTGGGCTTATGCAGTGACCTTGGATTGCACGGCTTCGGATCGATGGTACGGCCATCCAGAGTGTGCGGACCGTTATCCAGCGCTCGTTCGACATTCTCCGGATCGGCAAAGGTTACAAAGCCGAACCCGCGCGAACGGCCCGTCTCGTTGTTTTTCATGACAACACAGTCAATGACCTCGCCGTAGCGGCCAAAGTAGCGCTGCAAGTTCTCCTGAGTCGTTTCCCACGACAGTCCACCGACAAACAGCTTGCCCTTCTCATGGTCGTCCAGTTCCGCGGCATTCATCTTCTTCGACGGATGCATTCTGAATGCGCACACTGTTCCGAAATTACGCCCGGGGCCCTTCCAAGCCAACAACGCGAAACACGCACTTTCGGTCTTCTTATTCTTCGGGCAACACGCGCGGCGCCGATTCTCGTACGTATAATTCGCTTCTTCTTACTACTCTTCCACCGCACACACCAAAATCACTTCTCAGGAGCGAAAAAATTTTCTCCTCGACGAAAAAATGGTGCTTGGCTTCTTCCTAGGCTCCACGACCGAAAAACGCACTTGCCCCGAATATTTTTGCTTTTTACGATAAAACTAACTTACTTACAGTCTATATTTTATCGGTATCTGCTTCTTTACGTTTCAATTATTAAAATTATTATACTTAAATCTCTGCTTTAACCTTAATAATGCCTTAAATACTAATTAGAAAACTAAAAAAGATTAAACTTCTTAGAAATCTAAATAACATGTAGGTAGGCTATGACGAGTGGCGAGGCGAACATCATCATCATGCTTGCGAAAAAAAGGGAAATTTCTTATTTTTAGGTTAGAACGAAAACTGCACGAACCAGCACAAGATGGCTACCCGTTCGGCGTCGACTACCTCCGGCAAGGCAGCGTTTTACTTCTTTTCTCACAGAGGTGAGCGCATCTTTCATAGTGTTGGTTTATGCGAACGAAATCAGCTATTTGCGACGTCAACCTTTACTATTCACTGGTTTCGAATGCCTTTCAATGTTTGCAAATAGTCTAGATGAATCGAGGGGTAAGACAGTGAGTAAATTTGAGGTTTTCCGAGTTTTTCTGAGAAAACCAGAAAAAGCAAATCTGAGTAACTCTCGTGTATCTGAAAATCCATCCTTAAACCTTTTCCCCACCACGAATTTAAATTTAAATGTTACTCGGCCTCATCACTCATATATTTTTCTTGTTCTCAAAGTATTTGAAAATGTGATTCATCTGGATATTTCGGAGTAATATTGAGTACATTAAAGTTACTCCCAAGCATAAGAGTGACTCAGATAAAAGCTGTCTTGCCCCTCGAGGTGGATAGTAATATCGAATTCGTTTTTGCGGTGTTTTTTGTCCTGTAACTATATTTTCTCTTTCCGGACTACACCAAAACTACACTTTCTCTGTTCCACAGTTGAGATGGAAGCAATTTTGAATCTATTCGAATCATCTTCGTCCGGATTAGATTATGATTTTTCAATATGTTTAACGATAACTGTGAAAATTACGCCATTCATTTCGATTTCCGCCTCAAAACGAAGATGTGAAGTTAAACACGTCATGGAATAGGGTGTTTTAGGGGTATGTATATTATTTATTCTTTTGATAAGAAATGTCAAAAGAAATACATATTCTACTGACTTTTCTTAATTCAAAACTATTGAAAAAATCGATTTCGAATTTTAACAACTGTAAGTGGTTTTAAGACATACCCTACCGTCAAGAAATCATGACACAGGGAGGCCAAGTCATTTTCCAAATATCTTCACACTTTACAAAACAATATCTTTATACATAGGAAATCTGTAAACACGGTCCCCGTTAAAAGTAAACAAAACTTCCAGTGACACATTAAATCGAGTGCGGTTAATCAACCGACTTATAGGCTTCCACTTATTCACACGCACTCAAATGTTTTCAATATTAAGAGATGTCTTCACATGTGGCATCTCTGTCATGACGCGTAAATCAGGGTTATATTTTCCAAAAGCCAGCAGCAGAAATGTCACTTTGCTTACTATCAGGGTTTTATATTCCCCAAAAGCCATCAACAGCAATGTCACTCTGTGCACTACTTGCCAGTTAGTGGAAAGTTAAAACAAATGTAATTTTTCAATTTTAAAATCAAAGTCGGTTATCGATTAGTATAAGAAAAAGCAGGTATTTTTTCAAATTAAAACCCCCAATTATCCTGAATTTATCAAAGCAAAAACTTAATTTTTTGTCTTATTTTGTTGTGATTTGTATAGTGACTTGAAACAGTTTTCTGTTTCTAGACAACGAATCCTGTAAGAAAATTTCATCATTATTCACTGTTTGTAATAAGTTTGCCGTTGTCATGCATTCGATGAAATTCGAAAAAAAAATCAGCTACAGTTTAAATCCATCCATTTTTCTAATGCTGAAGCGTGAACGGGTTCAGAGGGTTCTGGATGTAATCGCGAAATACATCCGGTGTTAGCCATCCACTATCTGTTTTTGCTATACCCCATAAGGATGAACAGACTTTGCAACTTCCATCTGAATGCTTATGTATGGATATATTATAGTCAGTGCAATGGTTTCTTCTGACGCCAAAAATGTAAACATTGTAGTTACGTTTAGTTTGCTGTTGTTTCACTCTATATCGTACTCAATTTGACTTCCTCTTAATGTAAATACAGCCTTCATCTTTAGATTAAGATAAAAGTCGGTTTCATCTACTTTAAAAAAATTTCTCCATCGTATTCATTTCAGTTAGATACGCCTGAACTTTCTTAAACCAAGATTTCAACTTAACATTTTTTTTAAATTCAGATGTCCTGATTGTTATTTTGGGTCGACGTAGCGAAAAATTCACAGGAGGGTTGTGTGCAAAGCCACGACCGCAAGGATGAGGTAGAATACTTTTACAAGAAAGAAAACCCGGCTGCTTGCGTGTCAGTCGTTTTTCAATTTGTTGTTCAATTCAATATCGGATAAGATACCGATCACATCTTGGCGTTATCACTGACAGTGCGAATAAAGTATCCTTGTGATAAAATAAACAGTGAAAAGCTGATTTAACACTCAAAACTAGAACAATGTGTTGTCAAATTGAGTCAATTTTTCATTGAATACATTTACTAGTGCCCGCTATCGCACCTAGACTGCATTTCACCAAAGTGCCTCACTGCATCAGCTGCTATCGATGTCGCTGTCTAGAACTATTATGAGCGGCTCCGACTAAAACAGGCTCTTATATAAAGATGAAAAACCTATCGATAGTTGTAGGAAATCATCGATAACTATCGATAGCCATTTCAGTCGATAATTCCCATCCTTACTCTTATACAGACAAATAGCAAATTTATAATGGCAAGGTCTATGCTTCTGTCGACCGTGCTTGGGAAGCAATCATATTAACGACTAGTCAGATCAGTCAAATTTCGCGCTTCAACAAGGATTGACCGTTCTCAATAATTTAGTCATGGCTTGTCATGATTTACACTAGATAATTTTTGAATTTTTATTATGCGAAAAATTGATTTTTATGCTGATGATGAAAGCTTTTCGGATGTTGTGCTCTTGACTGAAGTAAAAAATAATTCAGTACGTTCTGAGACACGGAGATGAAGCCAAATATATATCTGTTCCAAATTTCTTAGAAGTGTAAATTGATTCAAGAGAAAATATTACTCTTCAATTAGGTTTTTATTTCATCCTGAAAAGGACAATTTGATGTTTAATTCAATGTTTGATAAGATGCCGATCACATCTTTGCGTTATCACTGGCAGTGCGAATAAAGTATTCCTTGGGGAAAAATAAACACTGAAAAGCTTTCCAGAACGTTCTTTTCATTGGATGCATTTGCTAGTGTGCCTGCTATCGCTCAAAGACAGCATTTCACCAAAATGCCACACTGTATCAGCTGGCCCTGCTTATATACCAACATCAACCGCTGCGCTATCCCCGTTGCAACAGTAGCGGACGCTTCCGTTGCCATAGGTATCCGCTGCCCTGAATCACCTGGTCCTGCTATCGATGCTGAGACGTGCTCCGCTATTCGTTGCCATACAACAGCTGTGGCCGTTATCCACTGCACTGCTACTGCTGCTGTATCCACTGCTGCTGCTAAGGGAGGACTGCTCCTGTTGCAGTCTAGAGTTATAATAAGCGGCTTCGAGTGAAACAGGCTCTTATATAGGTCAAATTGCACATTTCAAATGGCAAGGTCTATGATTCTGTCGACCGTGCTTGGGAAGCAATCATATAACGACCAATCAGAGGCCGAATTTTTCGTTTTGACAAGGCTTGACTATTTTCAATACTACAATAGTTTGAATAATAAAATTACAATTATCTGCATTTGGGAAGAATCTTAGAAGATTTTCCAATCTATTGCTGCAAGAACGAAGGAAATCCATTGAATACTAACCGATTTTTTAGCATTTGAAATTGGACATATTTTTCACTTTTTTCGGTTTTAGATTTTCATTTTACATCCCTATGTAGCCGAACTTCCTGAGAGAAGTATTCTACTTCAAAAAGTTTCGTCAATTTCGTTCCTATAGATAACATATTTTACAAATATAAAATTATTGAGAAGTATGAAACAAATCTGGACGGCTGTTTTTAAACACATTGTTCCACGGAATTGCCTCGAGAAACTGTTATTAACTATCCAGAAACATGTTTTCTTATTCCTCTAATGCCTCGTTCAGACTATGCCGGATATTACCTGATATCGTTAGATGATATCTGATATCACCTCGGGTGTTCACACCACAGTCAGATGACATGGTTTGACATTTGCTTTGGTAATTAAAAAGAAAAGAAAACAAAAACAGGTCAAGGCAAAACAAGACAACAAGAGCAATGTAATTAGGATAGAGATGTCAGCTAGTTGGCTTGCACCAACGCGAACTCTCATACGCAATTGTCAAAATGTGCGGGATGACAAGAGTAAAAATATTTCCTTCCTTCTTGTTCGCATAGACCTTTCCAATCGTGCATGTATTGGTGCAGACTAAAAGAGTTAGATGCTTGGTGTCAAAGAACAACTTGTAGAGTAGACTTCAATGTGTAATTTAGTCAACAACAAAACTTAGGTTTATCACACATTTCTTAGTGAATATTGCAGTTTAGTTCTCAAAAAACGTTTGTTCTTTTCTAAGTGCTTCTTGTTCTCTAATTCTAAATTTTTAAGACCTTGATTACAAAACATTCTTAGCTTTCCAAAGAAACCAACAGAGCAAATTACAAATTGGACAAAAAAGTGTCACATTTAACATTTTCATTTTAATTTTCTTTTTCAAATCAAATGATATATCCCACATAATTAACAACGGGAAATAAAAGTAGTGCGGGATATAGTCACGAATGTATGAGCTAACGTTGAAACATATGGATTATCATCCGTTAATGCTTATTGATGCAACAGAACTGCAAGAGTACAAATAAAAGATATATTGTTAATTGCAACAAATTTTCTCGCGAAAAATTCTTGTAGAAGTGCGCGGGTACGTCCAATCTCAGCAGGCTTCTTCCATTCTCTCGATTTTTGCTCTTAATTTCTCCATTACCTGTCAAACGCTTGAGATAAATAAACTTTCTCTCACACAGAGTGAGTGGCTATTCCCACATTTCGTCCCCTTAATGCTAGAACTAGATAACTCGAAATTTGTCGATTATGAGTTAAGTATGCCATCATATTTATCGCCTCGAGCTCTATAACATATCCAAAACTCGTTGAAAACTGAAACGATATGGATGCGTTTCATAAAATTTGAACCTTTAATAATTGCATTTGAATCGCCATCACCAGAATAGTTAAAATTTTCAAACTCGTTTTTCTCGAAACGTCAATTTTCGAGTTATCTAGTTCTAGCATTAAGGGGACGATTTAATCGAAGAGCATTTCAGTCGCGCAGTCGTGAATGACATTCTTGTTGCTGTATGGAGTTCATTTTCACTCCCGATCGTCGCGTGCAAGAGGTGAATAATTTTTTTCTTTCTCAGTTCAAGAGGGAGCATTTTTCATCACCTTCTCAGTCGCCGATTGAGAAATCAGTTGGTGCCTGATTCTTGTTGTGAGCATATATCAAACAAAGGAAAACAATGTCGTAAGTATATTTTAGTTGACGATTTGACAAAATCCTAATTCAAATACATTAGTTTAGCGGCAAATAATTTATCCGTCGAGCAATCGCCATCACCACAGCAGAAAGGGACCGTTAAAAGAAGGAAGTCGTGCAATATTATGCAGCATTTCGACGAAGTAAAAGATTCTACTGATTCAAAAGTTGGCGTCATGTGTCGAATTCCGGAGTGCGGAACGATTTTGACGTACGTATCCACCTACAACATGGAGAGGCATTTGATTTGTAAGCATGAAAAGCTTGCAAAGGAAATTGGTCTGATCAACGAAGTTCCAAGAAAGCTGTCCAAGTTGGTGGTGTCGGTGGACATGCAGGAGTATCTCCGAAACTGCGTGCAGCTCGTCACAGTTTGCCACTTGCCGTTTAACATATTTGCGAAAAAGTGCTTTCGAGGACTTATTGATCCCATTGCGTCAAAGCTTCCGATCCCGGCTTTGACACCATCCAATGTGTCTGTCCTGTGTAGCTTAGTGGAACAAATTTTCGTTGACTTAATCAAAAACGAAGTCAGAGGTAATCTGGTGTCGCTAAAACTGGACCTGGCAACACGCCACGGACGTTCCGTCATCGGAGTTAATCTTCAACTAATAAGAAAAGAACAGCTGACTATTAGAACGCTGGGTCTTCTTGAAACCACAGAACGCCATACAGCCAAATATATCGAAAAAGAAGTTTTACAGCTATTGGAAAAATTCGCCATCAAAATCACCCAACTGTATTCGAAAACAACGGATGCTGGCAGTAACGTCCTGAAGTTCGTTAAACTTATGATCAATGGGCAAGAAATGGAGTTCTGCCAAGATGTGAATGATGAAGCACCACAACGAATGAAGTTGAACAAGACGACATTGCCTCAGATGAAACTCCAGAAGATATTCCAGATGAGCTGCTCGCTGATCTCGATTCAATCCCCAGATCCGTGAAATGTGGTGCACACGCATTGAATTTTGTTGTCGTTGAGGCGACATCCGGAGACGAAACCAAAGTAACAATTGCTCAAGTTCGAGAGCTCATTAAGGGCATCTTCAGCGGTGGTCTATTTTTGAAACGAATTTATACTAGATACTATTTTTATACTTATACTAGCGAAACCTGAATAGAACCAGCTAATATAGACCAACTTTTCGTTCTTCGCACCGGTGTTGTATATCTTGTTGTTTTAAACCGCTGACATCTGTCACACTGTCAACAATTCAATACCCCATGTTATCAGTTTATGAGACTTGAATTGAAAAGCACTCAAGGTTTAACAAACGGAAATTCGATAATTTTTACGCACATTAAACGATTACTTTGGCAAGACACTTTATATCCACAAAACTTTATGGATTTGACGGTTTGACCCAAGCGTTTGAGATATTTCTCAGGATGGATTGGTAGGATCGAAAAATTTCTGCTACAAGTTGGGCTTCAGAGGTTAGCGAAAAATATTTGATCGCGTAGATGTTTGTCTTCCGTTTTCATCTCATCAATATTTCAAAATCTTGCAGTTCTTCAAACGTTGGTTGGGTTTTGAGGATATTGAAACAAGCTTGGGGTGGCATTGCGCAGCTCGATTCGAACGATTTTCGCTATTTTCGAGTAGGTCACATACTGCCAGTTATGCTTCAAGCTGAAAAGGAGCTGTCATTGTCATTTGTCCTGCGGCTCATCTAACCCGCAAAGTTGAAAAAACACGAAAACGAAACATAACAAACATAGTTGCTCGAAATGAAATGCGCAATGTCACCCCAGCATTTTGAACGTTTTCAGTTTAGTGTCTTCGAGGAACATTTTTCTGGCCTCTCAAGGTCTCCTCTAGCCCCACTACAATCAAGACGATTAACAAATAGCCAACATATTTGTCATCCTGGTAGCTGATGGTTGCAAACCAAGTAGTTGAACCTACGGTTATGGTCTTCCAGAATTCCCCCTTTTGCTGGGCGGTTTCCTTGAAGCCAAAAACGACAAACCTGTTATTTTTCTTCTTCAGAAAAACCACAAAAACATATTGTGAATTGTCATGAAAAATCTTTGTTTTGTTTATTTCCCAACACTCGCAAAACGTTTATATGGAAATAGCTAAAAATGAAGTATTCAATTAAAATATGACATTTTGCCCACCTGTTGGTAGCGTACAAAGGGTTTTAGAACGATCTATTTCTTGTTTCAAAAAGTGACAAAAATAGACCAAAACATATACCAGTTTCAAATTTTTTCAATTTAGATCTGGTATAAAACAAAATTTACACGACCGGTGCAGCAGTGAATTAGAATTTGTTCCAAAAAAATAGAACAAAACAACGATTTGGACCACCGCTGAAGATGCCCTAAGATTTTACGCAGTGAACCGTACAAGCAAAGCTTCAAATCAAATAAGAAACGGCTTCCTTTTCTCGATTGTACCACCAGATGGGGCTTCACTTATTTAATGATTGACTGCATTCTGGAAAACAAGCAGTTCATAAAAGAAATTCTTATCGAAAGCCTTAACCAGGAGTTTGATAACATGTTTTGGGACAACTGCCGTGTCATTTGCGACACTTTGAAACCAGTTTATCTTGTGACCAAAAAGGTGCAAAATCATGCCATTATTTATGGTGATTTTTTTGTCATGTGGCAAGAATTAATACTAGAGCTACAGGAAATCGATAATGAACTTGCTCGAAGACTTGTATCAGCGACGGAAAAGCGTAAGCCGAATTGCTTTGATAACGATGCAGCATTTTTGGACAGAAGGATCAATTATAATGGAACTCCATTTTTGAATAAAGATCAGCAAAAAAGTGGTATTGTACACACTTAGAAATTATCACCGAGTACGGTAAAATACATTACCGAGGTTTCAACAGCTGAGATCTCGGTAAAAGTCTCGGTAATACATCAAAATACCGAGATTCTGTAAAACCAAAAATTGAAAACCTGTCAAACTTCAACGAGATTCTCGGTCATGTTTTACCGAAATACTCAATAAATAATTACGGAACTCAAAAAATTTAACTGTTGAATTATTACGAGAACTTCGGTAGAATTTACTGAAGTACGTTTTTTGCGTTTTTTTTTTCAGATAAACTCAGAATATGTTCAAAACCGATTAAATATACAATTAAATTTATTAATTATTAAGTCAACTGATTCAACAAAACAGCGTATTAGTGTTAACAGGACAGTTGTATTGCTTCTAGGAAATAAAGTAGCAACTACCACTCTGCAACTTCCATCCGGCGAAGCGAGTCGTTAACCTGCAAAATTAAGTGAAGAAAGAATTGAATTAATCCTTTGTCTTCAAATATTCTTCGCAGCAAAATAAAAACAAGATTTAAAAAAGTATACTCACTCAATATTTAAGTTGGTCTGCAGATTTTTCCATAATAATAATCAGCCACAAATCCTGCTCGTTTTACATCTACACCGAAACACGAACAAAACTATTAGTGAAGCACTCGTTATTTTGACAGTTCTGTTTTTCGGAATCTCGGTAAGAGCTTTTTTGTTCGACGAAATCTCGGTTAAATGATGTCAGGGTTCCGAGTTTCGGTATTTTAGTTTACTATCTCTATTTTACGGTTTTCTTCGGTAAACAAATTTACAGTATTCCGGTAAACACGTTCGGTTTCCGATTTCTCGGTAATTTTTTTACGGAATAACGTTAAACTAACAAGTTTTCAAGTAGTTCGGTAATAAGTATTAGTATTATTCAGTGTGTATGTATAAAGTGTTCACTTATATTAACATTTATTAAAATGTTTTGTTTTTAGGAACATCTTATCAAGACGTGGAAAGCTTTGATTGAATTAGGCAAAACAGATGGACCAACATGTTATGCACCCGGTGTCTCGTCCAGAGGATCAACTACTATTTCACAACCGATGAGTAAACTCAGCCGTCTTGAGCAGAAGCTTCAGCAGAATACACAGCCGAAGGCACAGGCCAGCTGTACTGATATAGCTATCCAACTCCGAAAGTACAGCGTACTGGAGCGGCTTTCTCTGGATACCGACATTCTGCACTGGTGGGAGGAGAGCCGGAACGATTACCCAGATCTTTTTTCGATTGACCTGTGTTGCTCTCGCTGTACCATGCACACAAGTTAGTGTAGAAAGGTCCTTCAGCGGATACGGTCAAATGTTGACACCAACGCGTACCAAATTGGGGAAAGAGAAACTGGAAATGGTTATGTTTATAAAACTTAACGCGGACCTGTTTTGCACATAGGATGTCAATATTAATGATTTTTCAAATGATGACTCCATTGCTTTCAGTTGATTGAACTACGTTCAGCTTGTTTTTTGTTATGTCCAGTGATTGAATTACAGTCAGTTTGCTCTTTTTCTGCATTTCATTCAAACAATTGAATTGACCCTTACAATTGACACCTCAACTAACCAAATCATCTTATGTGGCTTTTCGTTTATAGAAATGCTGAAAGGCTTAAAACAGTTTTAGGTTCGATCTGTGCTGAAGCCAAGAGGAGGGTGATGGGGGTTGGTAAGTGTTCAAACAGGGGGAATCTTTTTGGCAAAAAAATGTGCACCTTGATTATATCACGTCTCATGTGATTCCACTAATTAACTCTATAAAAATGATTTCAAACAGATGTGATGGGGCATACCTCAAGGGGGTTTCCTTATCTGTCGGTGGTGTTTTTTTATTTTTTTTTCTCAACGTGAAAAAAGCGATATGGAGAAACACTCCCTTGCATTTATTTAATGGTAAGTATGAACATGAGAACATAATATAATCATAAACTTTTGTCAAAATTCGTCCAAAAATAATAATAAAAAAAAGTTTATTCAAATATTCATTATTTTTTACAATAAAAGTGTTGAAAAATGAATCAAACTCATTTATTTTTAACTAATTTGGTGAAATAGTTTTGTATTTTTATTATTTTTGTAATGAATGTAATTTTGTATCAATAGCGTGAGCAGTTTTTTTTTGTAATCGTGCAATTTTTAATGACAATTTTCTACTCGTGTCCAAAATGTCCTCAAACAAATACAAAAAACTATTTCTCTGTGTCGTTTTTGTCACCCTAACAAAAATAAGCAAATCAACCTTTTTTGAAGCCACCAATGAGGAGACTTCCGCAATGACGTAGTTTATGTTTAACCAATTTTGGAAACCGCCACCCATTTCTCCGTTCACCCCAAATGCTATGTCTTTAATGTCGTTTTTGTTTTCGCGGTGTAGCTACACTCAAACGACACTTTTGACACCGAAAATGTTTTATTTGATTTTTCGTGTTACCCTTTCTCTGTCTCTCCCTGCACCTTTTCTGTCACTGATAACACCCGAAAAAAGCAGAGTGTGCTGTAGGAAGTTACCAACACATTCACACGTATGTGTCAAAACTGGACAACTGGTTTGTTTTGGTTTTCGTTGCACGTGGTAAAGTGTCAGGTAATTTTTTTCTCAGCACATTTGCGAGATGGACATATGAAATGGAAACGAGACAAAATGACGAATGCGATAATGACCAAAACAAAACGAACTGACAGCTATCCCATTATTACGCATACCAATGCAATGACACTTAAAATGTTTTATTTGAAGCTGCAAAGTATAGCACGGAAACGACATAAGTATGTCCGCAAACATTTTTTTTGAATGCATCAAAATTCAGGCGCAGGAATAAACTGCAGAACGTATCGGTTTTGCACCATTTTTGTCGCACCCGGGGGTAATGAGAGAGCATTCTCCGATGTTCACGGAGCAAATCATTTCACTTGTCTTCCGCATGCGGATGAGTAATTTACAAGAGTTTCACTGGAATCATGCTCTGTCAAAGTTAAGAGCGTTCAGTCGTTAGAGAAACTATCAATCTCCACTCTCTCAACAGCAGATGGTTTAATGAACATTGAAAAAGAACTCACAGCTATTAGGAGAATAGAAAATTGTTTTCTCATTAAGTTCAAGATGAGCAAAACGAAGCCTGAATCGCGGTAATGTCTTCTACAAAGTGCGAAAATTGGATTTGCGCTTCTTTTGTAGAAGATACTAACATGATTGGTTACACCCGCGCACTTCTACGGCGTTTTTCATGCATCTTGCGAGATAAATTCTCCCGCAATCGACAATATAAATGAGAGCACACGATGACGTCACGACGAACAATTTCACACAGTAAAACTGGTGTTTGTGCCTTACCTGTTTTCATGCACGTTCCATCGAGCGCTGAAAAAACTGCACGAAAATGCACATCATCAGGTAAGCATTTATGGGTTACCAGATCGCAGCAGAAAGGGATATTTTTCCTTCGACTTTCGAAAGCTGCTCCGTGCTTTGTTCCATAGTCGGTTTCGTTCACTTTTGTTCCACCCGTGCTTTGGACTCAGGTAATTTTTCATACTTATTTATTTGAGAACGGCTTATATTGGTATTGAAGTTTGTCAGTGCTGTGCAAAATAAGCTCAACTTTAGTTTTGTTGTGCAGGTATTATTCGGGAGTAAGTTAATCGGGAATTTAATCCTCTAGTGCCCAATGCCGCCTTTTGGCGGGCTTCAGTCGAACCTCTAAAAAGCTTTAATAAATACTTGAAAAGTGTTTATATTGATTCATAGTGATTTTACCGAAGCCCGTCTAGAAATTACCTTGGGCACTAGAGGGTTAAGTTGGTCGTACATGTCAAATTTCAAAAGCAGGTGGCTTGCCTTTTTCGACTTTCGAACATAAACAAGAGCGACGACTGTGTGCGTGTTTGGCGCCAAAACAAAACAGATGTCGTCATTCGCTCTGGGTTAGCAATGGGCGATCTACGAACAAAAATCGATTCTCCTGCATCGATTAATCAAAATCAAGAAAATCGATTCATAAGAAAATCGAGCCTGAAAAATCGATTTAACAAAAAATCGATTTTTGCTCGGTATAAGCTTTTTACGACTTTTTTTGGCTATATTTATGGAGATTTTGTTTTGTTTGCGTTTTCTGGTTTATTATCATGTTCATCGAGTTTTCGTACACAACATCTACTAACGATACGGCTTTTTTAGTTTATTGCCATCTTCTTTAACCGCGTGTTCTCTTAGCGTTTTTTTTCTACCAAAAGTTTTCGTTGTCGCTCATCCCATAGACCATTTCACGAGACGTTTGGGAACTTGATTCATGAACGAAATTTTGACAGAAAGCTTGGAACCGCTGACATAATGCACGTGAAAGCATCAAGAACATCAGCAGGATCCGTGACACCTGTCAGTTCGTGAAATGGTCTATTGTTTCGGATGCACTAAGAGCAATCCAAACCTGTATACAGTCAGGTTTTTTTTTACGCGGGGGATACGTACCTCGTAAAAAAACGCATAAAACCGCGGTAATTCAAAAATCCGCGTAAAAAAAACCTCGCTAATTTAAAAATCCGCGTAAAAAAACACGTTTTTTTTCAAATCCGCGTAAAGTAGTCCTGCAAGAAGGGCTTTAGAAAAAACCCGAGACGCTCTAGAACCAGTATTTAAAATTGTCCTCTTTGACGGTCATTCCGGATCTTTCGGTGGGCGGAGGGTATTTTTC
The DNA here is from genome assembly GCF_029784165.1 of Wyeomyia smithii. Lineage (NCBI taxonomy): Eukaryota > Metazoa > Arthropoda > Insecta > Diptera > Culicidae > Wyeomyia > Wyeomyia smithii. The sequence goes on along the minus strand of NC_073696.1, from coordinate 270,875,551 downwards.
GGACTAAGTCTTTTACTAGATAAACACTTAAACGTTTCTGGTTCCAAACCCACGTTAATTCGGAAATTCGCGAGAATTGTTTTGAATTAGCGCGGTGTCGCGTAAAAAAAATGCGTTAATTCAAAAATCCGCGTAAAAAAAACTCGTAAAAAAATCCTCGTATGAAAAAACCGCTTAAAAAAACCTGACTCTAATTGGGTTGTTTAGTTATTCACGGATTTCCGATTTTTATATATCATACAAAAGAGTGTAATTTTTTTAAGCAAAACGTGATTTTTTAAAACTTTATATCATTTTCCTTCGGTTTTTAAATGAAAAATAAAAATTCGCTCTCGTTACAATGACAGTTGGTAGATGAGCGAACTGTCATTGTATAGCGGTTTCGAGCAGATTTCAAGAAGTTTTAAATCGTGATTTAAAAAGCGAAGGATAATGATAGAATTTTTTTTAAATCACGTTTTACTTGGAAAATTCAGATCATTCAGATGATATGAAAAACTGATATAGCTGAACAACCCAATTCATAAAAAAAATCGGAACATCCGCAGAACGAACTCAAATAAACAAAAATGGCGAACGCGACACCATGCAGAACAGAATACAGCACGGCATATACACGACCATTCAATTCAACTTTTGCAATATTAGAGTTAACGAGTACCCCGCTACTCATAGTTGAAAAATAAGCGCATATGCCTTTTCTACCTGAATCAAAAAATTGGTGCTTGATAGTAAACACCCACAACGATAGTAAACAACGTCCCTACGGAAGCCAATTTTCAAAAAGTGCACTTGCAGAGGTAGCAAATATGAAATAATGTTGGCTAATATCCAAAATGGTAAATTCAATATCCAACGCAATGCAAAATTTCAGCTAAATCGGAATTCAGGAGTATTTGGTCTAAATTTCACTTTCTCGACTTATGAAGAAAAGCACAGTTTGTAATAGTTTTTTTTGTGCCAAATGTCTTATGCCTTGTTCACACTATAGCAGATATCACGTGATATCGCGTATCTTGAAACATACATACATCTAGTTTTCACGGAAAATTTGGAGTATGGGATTTGAAATCAAGATGGGCGATATTACATCATGTGAACTGGTTATTAGAAATATATAAAACGTCGAGGTCGGGTGTTATCCAAAAAATCGAAATTTTGCTAACTGTTCGTGAAGGCGAAATTTTGAACACTACTAAATAAAACTGTCAAAGTCAATTTCCATTGCCACCCCAATGTACACCAATCAGATAGTAATGATTGTATACAATATATGTCAAACTTTCGAGACGGTCTTGTGGTCTGGTAATTTATATTCAGTTCGAGGTGCAAACTTGTCTCGTCGTTCTTTTCATCCTCGCTAGGGATGGGCGAACGGCTCAAGAGCCGTTCATATGAACCGGTTCTTAGGAAAGAGCGAAAGAACGAACGGCTCACGAAAAAGAACCACGGTTCTTTGGGCGCACCAGAACTGTTTGGTTCGCGCGAACCCGAAGTTTACTGAGACAACACGAACTGTCAACGCTCGTGAATCATTGTGAACCATGAGTCGGTTTAGAGCCGCTCTTGCGTAAGAGCCGTTTCACCCACCCCTAATCCTTGATATATTTCACAACGCATGCGTATTAGCCAAATTTCATACGGGTTTGTCTATTGATGTCGCGTTTACAAAGGCAAAAAATGGTTACTGCGTTAAAAATACTGGAGGGACTTAATTTGGCTGCGGATTGTTCTTTCTCAACTCGACGACAAGGTTATCCAGCTTCCTGACCTACAGAAAACGTCAAAATGGGCTGCGTGCACTATACGCCATTACCGTTCGTGAAAAGCTGGATATGCTGGATATGGGGGTGTGACATACTCATGAAAAAAGTTATCATGGACGTAGACAATTGTTTGAACCAACAAAAACATTTGAAATGCGTTTTTCTCGGTTTCATGTCTATTGAATTTTAGCCCATTCTTCAACTATGGACATCCCGGTAAAAAATTGACACATTTTTCAGATCAGTGTCCGAATTCCGAGCACACACTTCTTCGGAGAGAAGAAACAAATTTCGTATACTATCAATAAAGAAATTTTCTTCTCTTCAAAGAAAAGTGCTCTCGGAATTCGGCCGCAGATTACGTTAGCAACAAAAAAGGCAATCACTATTGTTTTCAATCCGTTTTGCACGCATTTATTTTTCAGGCGAAAAAAACGATCTTGCCATCCAAAGGATCGATTCAGCAGAAGATCGCGCGCAGAGAAATCGATTCAAAAAATCGATAAATCGACTAGAAAAGATCGATTTTGCAAAAATCGGATCGATCTTGCCCATTGCTACTCTGGGTCGGGTAGATTCCGGATCGCTCGTGATTTCTGCGGCTTAATGTGTGTATAATTGCAATTGCTTCATTTTTTATATGGTGGAAAGTAGTGTGAAGAAACATTTACAATGAGTGAATCACCGGGTAAGTATTGTAGGATTGGTAATTCGAGCTCTTCTAGGTATAATTTTCAACCGCAGGTTCGGAACAGCGAAGCAAACGTCGCCGGATCGATAAGCACGGCCGCTTTGCGGCCTTGGAAAGACTGAAGAATCTTAAAGCGGCCGGTGTCAAACATAAGTACGAAGTGGATGAGGTGAAGAACGTGTACGATGAGGTGGACGAAAGCGAGTACGCACGGATTGTAAACGAGCGCGCCCGGGAGGATTTCGTTGATGACGACGGTAATTAGTATTGTTTGAATATAAAATAATGAAAACTAATAAAATTTGAATTTTAGATGGAGCCGGATACGGGTACGTGGAAAATGGTCGCGAAGTTTTCGACGAAGATGAACTGGAGGAACAACCGGCCAGTCGAACAAAGGAGAAAAGTAAAAAAGGCAAAAAACGGGCACGGGAGGAATCGACACCCGTAGCCGGTCGAAAAAGCCTTAAAAACTACTTCAACAAGGAACGCGAATCGAAGGTGAAAATTTCCGACGATGACGTCCTAGCGGACATTCTAGGGGAAATTAAATCGGAACCCGGGGCTGGCCCAAGTGGCACCGAGCAAGTGAAGGAAATTCGCCCCATGAAAATGATTCCGAAGTCGAAGCCGAAACCGGTCGATAAGGATGAAGAAATGCGCAAATATATGGAGAATTTTAGCAAAAATATTAGAGCAACGGAAAAAGTAGAGGAACACGACAGCGATGAAGAAATGCTGGACCGAGTTCTAAAGCAAAGTTCTTCGGATAACAGGCAGAAGGAAAAGCCCAAGACGGTTACCGTCAAACAGGAAACTACGGTTGTAGAAACACCGACAGCAAAAGATTCAGTGGAAATTAAAAGCGAACCTTCCCCAGTGGAGACGGATTTAACTCAGATTGATTCAGCTTTTCTGCTGGATGATGATTTCGACTTGACCGAAGTTAACAGTCAACCGACCCAAAAACGTCCGGCAAGTCCTGCCGAGCAGAAGCCACCGGACGTAAGCCAAGCAGAGCCGGAAAAGTTGCTCAGTGGGTGGGAGAACATTTGCGCAACCGAGTTGGATGACGATCTGCTGGCGGAAATTGACACGGGCATGCCGGAAGGAACCGTCGCTTCAAGTGAAGATAGCGAACAGACGATGCGATTCTGGTTTTGGGATGCCTGGACGGATCCGGCCAAGTGTCAGGGGGAAATTTATATTTGCGGTAAAATGGCGACCGGGAAGAAACCGAACGAATTTCAATCCGTGTGTGTTCACGTGCAGAATGTGGACCGTTGCTTGTACATGTTGGCCCGGGAAAAGGAACTGGACCTTCGCAGTGGTGTGGAAACGGAAAAGCCTGTTAGCATGTTGGATGTGTATAACGAATTTTGCAATGACATCAGCAATCGGCTTAAGGTTACGAAGTACAAAACGAAAGTCGTCACCAAGAACTTTGCCTATACGAGCGGGATGAGCGGCCTGCAGATTCCAACTCAGAGTGAGTATCTGGAGGTACGGTATAGTGCCAAACTTCCCCCACCTCCGTTGGACCGTAAATATCGCACCATTGCGCATATTTTTGGAACTAACACTAACATCGTGGAGCAGTTTCTTCTGGAGCGTAAGGTACGAGGTCCCTGCTGGATGGAGCTGAAGAACTTCAAAAAAGCTCCCAGTCCGGCAAGCCACTGTAAGGCGGAGTTCATCGTACCGGACATTGGCTGCATCAGTGTTGTACAGAACAATTCCGCTGCGGTGCCTCCGCTTGTAATTTGCTCAATAAATGTTCGCAGCATCCTCAACAAAGGAACTAACGAAATATCGATGCTTTCGATTCTGGTTCATGATCGATTTGCGCTGAATAAGCCACCACCAAATCCGCCCTTCGTGCGATATTTTTGCGGGGTTGCACGCCCTACCGGAGTTAGCTGGCCGTATGATTTCAACCCGAACGATCCCAAACTGGGTACGAAAGCGACAAAGTGCGAGAATGAGCGCACGCTGCTTAACTGGTTTCTGGGAGTGTACGGAAACATAGATCCGGATCTGATCGTCACCCATGATGCGTACGATTTCCAGCTGGACTTAATTTGCCAACGACTGATGGCGATCAAGATCCAGAACTGGGCTCGCATTGGACGGCTCAAGATGAAGACACCTTCCTCGAAGCGGGTGGACGATTTCTTTGTGGGGCGCATGATTTGCGATGTGAAAACGTCCGCTGAGGAACTGATAAAGTCTCGTTCGTACGATTTGAACACACTTTGCGTGGAGGTGCTCAAAATTCAAGATGGTGAGCGAAAGGACATCCTGCTGGACGATATTCCCGGGATGTTCGAAAATACTGCCGATTTAAAACAGCTGATCGGTTTAACGATGCAGGACAACTTTTACACGATGCGGTTACTGTGCGAGCTGAACGTCCTTCCGCTGGCACTTCAGATTACCCAGATTGCTGGCAATCTGATGAACCGCACGCTGCACGGCGGACGGGCCGAGCGGAATGAATTTCTCCTGCTGCATGCCTTCAACGAAAAGGATTATATTCTTCCCGATAAGGCGGTCAAAGTGGGACCGGCGGGTCTCACTCAGGGCGAGGGCGATACCGAGCGTCGCAAGCCAAAAAGCAAAGCCGCCTACTCGGGTGGGCTGGTGCTGGATCCGATTAAGGGTTTCTACGATAAGTTTATCCTGCTGATGGATTTCAACTCGCTCTATCCAAGTATCATTCAGGAGTACAACATTTGCTTCACGACGGTGCTTCCACCGGCCGAAGGAGACGAGGAGGGAACGGCCACGGTACTGCAAACCGAAGAAATGGGAATTCTACCGCGACAGATTCGCAAACTTGTCGAGAGCCGCAAGGCGGTAAAACAATTGATGAAAAACCCCTCACTTGAACCGGAACTGAAAATGCAGTACAACATCCGTCAAATGGCGCTAAAGCTAACGGCCAATTCACTGTACGGTTGTTTGGGATACACGCGCTCGCGCTTCTACGCCCAGCACATGGCAGCCTTGATCACCCAAAAGGGTCGAGAAATTCTAATGTGCACCAAGAGCATCGTGGAGAAAATGAACTATCAGGTCATCTACGGTGACACGGACAGTATCATGATCAACACCAACAGCATCGACTACGAGCAGGTGTTTAAGATCGGTTCCACCATCAAGCAGATTGTGAACAAAACCTACAAGTGTCTCGAGTTGGACGTTGACGGAATCTACAAATATCTTTTGTTGTTGAAGAAGAAAAAATACGCCGCCGTTTCGATTTCGAAAGTGGGTGATGAGTACAAGTGCACCCAAGAGCTGAAAGGTTTGGACATCGTTCGCCGCGATTGGTCCAAACTGGCCGTCATAGCCGGTAACTTTGTGCTAAACGAAATTCTTTCCGACAAACCGATGGATGAGAGAATTGAAAACATCCATATAAAACTGGAAAAAATGAAGGATGATCTGCTAGCCGGTTCGACGTATCTTTCACTGCTGGAAATAACCAAACAACTAACGAGACCGCTGAACGAGTATGCGGATGCTTCGCAACTGCCCCATGTGGCAGTTGCCATGCGGATGAACAAACAGCGAAATCGCCACTTCAAGCGGGGCGACGTCGTGGGCTATATAATCTGTGAGGACGGAACATCGGCTGCGGCTATGAAACGCGCCTATCACATCGATGAGCTGAAAGATCCGGCCAATAAAGACAAACTGAAGCCGGATGTCGAGTACTATTTGTCGCAGCAAATTTTCCCAGTTATCTTTCGTATTTGTGAACCCCTGGAAGGAACGGATGCCTGCCGATTGGCTCTCTGTCTCGGCTTGGATCCGAAACGCTTCCAGAATCTTGGGGTGGCGAGGGACGGTGATCGCGAGCATGCGGATGGCGAAGCTGTGCAGAAATCGATCACACAGAAGTATCGCATGTGTCATCGGTTCGAATTCACATGTGTGACGTGCAACACAAAAAATCCCGTCGCCAGTGGATTCCGGCGGGAAGCCGGCCGCCAAAAGTCAGTTTTTGAAAAATGCTCCAACGAGAACTGCACGGTGCTTCCGCAGCAATACCTGCCGGCAATCGTCAACGAACTAACGCTGGCAATTCGCGCGGATGTGAAACGATTCTATCAGCGCTGGATGATCTGCGATAATCCGATTTGTAATCGAAACACCCGACTGTACTCTCAGGTGGGATTGGAAACGTTAAAAAAACACTGTAGAACTGTTCTAACCAAATTAATTTCTTTCTTGCAGGTGGCCAGCAAAAACAATCCTCACTGTTTGCACTGCCAGAAGGGCTTGCTAGTGCAACAGTACTCCGAGTCGGATCTGTACCTCCAACTGAACTATTACAACTACATGTTCGATTTGAATGAGTACTCTAAAGGTTTTCGTTTTCCTTCCTTCAATTTTATAAATGATAACTTATCAGTATTTCTTTTTTCTAGTTGCCAAAACCCTTCCGCCGGAGATACGCAATATATACACCGTGCTGAAGGCAACCGTTGATCGGTTTCTGGCACGCTCGAAGTACGCCCACATTAAGATGTCCACGTTGTATTTGAACTACGCCATCAAACCGAGCCTGCCGCACTTGCCCAAGATATACCCGGTTCGAGACCTGGCCGAACGGCTGCAAGCTGCCAAGCGGGGGGGATCGGAAAAGTCAGCTATTGCTGCAGGCGGGAAGATTCCATGGGGTCAGTACCTAAACTGGGAGTGAAAAGTGGACAGTTTATTTTATTATCAGCAACTGTTTTTTTAATAGCATACGATCTAGCATGTAAGCTTCAACAGGTTTGTAATAAAACATTTTCAACGTAATAATGGATATTTTCAATTTCGAAATAAGTCACCCATCTTTTTTTTTCTAGTGTTATGCACAATGAAGCATCCAGTAACAAAAGTACTTTTGCTTATTTCTTTGTTTATTTTACTAAAAGGCTATGGTTTAAATTATAGATAAAATATCATGAGATTGGCTTGGAAGAGTCAATATAATTCCAGACTTTTCACATCAAAATAGCCCAATTTTTGTTTGCTCGAAATAATCATGGTTTGTGATTCAAATTCTGAACACCCTTATGTAGACCTGTGCGCCGAACATATCATCGGCGGCGGCGGCGTAGAAAAAACATTTTACCTCGGCGGCGATCGGCGCGCCGGCGTGACGCCGTTAGCTTTTATCAGCGGCGGCGGCGGCGGCGTGTATCGGCGTGACACTAAATACCACTTATAAAATATCGCGCATAATGTGTGCTTTTGTACTCTCTTGTTCGATTTTTTTAATTGAACATGTATAAATAAAAATGTATGCGTCAGAGTTGTAAGAATGTCAAAAATAGAAATAAAATTGGTAAGATTAAATAATAAACCAAGCAGAGAAAGTACAAACAAGTGTAAAACCCAAAAAAAAATCATCAACGAGCCCACAACAAAAAAATGGTATTGGTGGTATTCAAGACACGACCGCATGACGTTGGACTACGGTATTCTTATTTTCCATTAAAACAAATAATAGAGAGAATTGCAACTCTAGTATTTGCTGCAATTTTATCTAGTGCATTTCTGAATGCTGAGACGTTAAAACGTTATAAATAATAATATATAGGGTAGGGAACGGCTTAAGCAGTAGCACCTAGTTTAATCAGTCGAAGAAAACAGGCCTCAAACTCCTGCATTTCGACCACTATCGACAATTTCAATGATTGAAACGAAAACTTTGATTGTCTAGCTGTCTTACGAATAAAAGAAATACCGTTAATCACAAAGAAATCTGTGAACAATTGCAATTGAAACAAATCGACCTATATTGCAGCCATTCAGGAACCACTTCAGGTGCTGAAAAAAAAAACGCCTGCAAAACAGATGGAAACTGCTTAAAATAGGTTCGGGGTGATTGGAATAGTGTCCCTCGATTGGTAACTTTGATTGATGATTGTCAAAGTTTGCTAACTTAGTTTTACAATCCGAAAACAAGTTCTGACAGAGGAAACGATAGAGAGCAGATTGATATACTACTGTTTGAGTTTCACTCAGCACATTTCGAGTATTTCGTCTGAATACACAGGCGGTTCCTAAAGCTGCTTAGAATATGTTTCCTACCCTACTAAAAGAATGGATATCTTTTACTTAATCGCTGTCATTTCATACATATTCGAATCAAACCTTTGTTCGTAGCTGCACCAGCAAGACAATCATTTAATTGAGCGAATTGGTAAAATTTTCCTATCTAAGCAAAAAGCAAACTTAACGAAACTATCTGAAATTGGAGCCCAGAACGATTCAAACGAAAATTTTAAATTTAAAAATTGTTTGACATTAAATTGATAAAACTCATGCTCGGTTAGCTCCAGCCCAGCATATAACTTCATGTATTTAAACAAAAAATACGTTTATTTCAATAACTTAATACAGCAAGAGCTCAATTACACGTTTTTCGGTAGTTGTTATCAAGGTTTTGGCGAGTGATAGGAAAATACCTTAACTTCTTCAATTGTGATTTAAAGCATTTCTAATTGTTTTGTTATTTTTCACGATAGCGACAAGTTTGTTTCTTTCTCTGTGTGCGAGAAACAAAATCAAAACCGCGGACCGAGAATCAAAAATGAAAATTTAATGAATGCTTTTTGAGAAAACTTGCAACTCTTTTTACCAATAATTTATGACACCCAAAAGAACCTGTTTTGATCTAAATGAAATTTTTAGTAAATAAGTGTTGATCATTCATAGGCAGTAATTTTTTCTCGATGACTAAAGACTGGCTGAAGAAGTTAAAATCGCTGCTGTAAAATCAAATTCACAACTGTGTTCGTTAAGACGTTTTAATATTTTTAATGACAATAATAATCTTCGATAAACACCCGCTATAGTTATCCACACACATGCTATAACTATCTATACACACGTTAAAACTATTCATACACACGCTGTAGCTATAGTTTTTTATACAAACATGCTAAAGTTATCCATACACACGCTATTCCTATCCATACATCCGATACAACTATCTATAAACACGCATAAGCTATCCAACCATGTGCTATTACTATCCATACATACGCCATAAGTAATCATTACACACGCAGCAGCTATCCACACATACGCTATAATTATCCGTACACACGCTGAAGATATACACGCTATAGCCATAATATGCTACACATGCTATATCTTACACACGCTATAGCTAGCCATACACACGCAACAGCTCTAGCTATCGAACAGAATGAAGAAATGCAGCTGCCCACTACCTCCGCCGCTGCTGCCTGATACCACCGCTCTGGTTCTGCTGCAGCTCAGTTTCGCCACTGGAATCAGCCACCGCTGCTGATTATTCAAGACCGTTCTAGTGGCCTTCCACTTGTTGACTGATGACTACTATGAGACGACGCAGGTTATTATATAGCCCAAAGCAAAAATCAATTCGCGAGCAAAGGGGAAGCGAGCTTGTGATTGGTTTAATGTGCACGACTTTTAACACAACTTTTAGCTAGTTAAGTATCGAAAACATATTTAAATTAGTATATGACAATCTTGCGCAATATTTCCCCTATCAATCAAGCCATTCCTGTTTAGAATCTGTTCAGTGGAAATGATAAAAGAAGCATTTTAAAATGGTGTTGAAACACCTGTTGCCGCTACCGAAAGCGAGCTCGTTATTGGTTGAAAGCTGCGAGACTGTTTACAAATTCAGATCGGTTGTATCCGTTAGTGTCGACTGTGCTTGTGAAGAGAGGTGGTGATTGGTTGCTCGGTATGATTTAGACAATCGATGTGATTTATCAATTTTTCAATAGTGTATCTCGAACAATAGGTTATTTTTGTTACATAAATTCAACCGTAAAAGAATTTCTGATCGGTTGATGCCAAAACCTCGAAATTATGAAAAGAAATGACTGATATATAAGCGATCAAAACCTGACCACTTTTTCCTGGTTTTCCCTGGTTGAATTACTAGATTTTCAAATTCAGGTGCCTAACTTCGATATAGACGTTAGTCCAACGTCAAAATTACATGGAATACTGTTCCCAGAGACGTTCAATTTAGGAAAAAAGATAGATAGTTTTTTGATATGTTGATTTCGATTCACCGTAGACCTACTTTTGGAAAATTCGATAAATCTTACGTTAAAGAGTCGTTTTTAACTTTCATATATTTTGTTAGGTTACCCCTGGAATAACTGAAAAAATGGGAAACTCTTTTCAATCGAATAAAATTCTTCGGTAAACTCCACAGATTCTTCATTTTCTATTGCGACTTTTGGGATAAAACTGACCAGAGGTGAAGCATTAAGTCCTCCTCGGGTAATTGTGATTGAGACGCGGTGTTGGTAGGAGCAACGAGGTTTCGTTAAGACTTCTCCCTCTTGACAAAATAAGTCTTTCTTACATTAAAACTGTTCTCAGGAATATTAATCCTCTTCAGGGAATTGTAATTGGCGATATTGGCACGAGGAACGAGGTTTCGATAAGGCTTCTTCATCTTGACATAATGGCCAGAGAGGAACGTTAGGTGTAGTCACACTTGGCAAAATTGGTATGATAGTAAGAGGCTCCTTATAGTAGAGCAGTAAGCTTTAAACGAAAGGGTAAACTATCTCACACAAGCACGGATATAAATGAAAAGCGTACATTTACTGCCAATAATTTGAAGTGCGGTGTACAGAAAACACCTGGGCAATGTCACGATGGATCAAATGTCTCTGGTCGCAGTGATGAGTCCGCACAGAGAAAAAAAAATTAACAAGAAATCAGCAAAAAGTATAGTCGTGTTTGAAAATGTTGACGAAAAAACTATCTACAAAAATGTCTGTTTCAGCGCAACATAATCATTTAACTTACGCAAATGATCATTGAATAATTGCGTAAAATTTTCAGTGATTCCCGCATATTGATCTCCAAACAAACTTTGTATTCTAAAGAAAACTAGTCTGAAAACTACCAAATAATTAATAAAAAACCACCAGTCATTTTCATAAATTTTTTGAACATTTTCGGACTGCTCCCACGTTTGCATGAAAATAAAAAATAAAGATAAACATATAAACTTATGACATTGATATTTTTGATTTTATTCGATAAAAAAGACTAAAGTCTGATCATTTATGTGTTACACGGCGTGAGGCCACCATGCAAAATTGCATAACGTAGGGGTGAAGGGGTATTGAGAATTTCCAAATTCCGCAATGCCTAACACCTATACGAGTGTTCCCTTATCGGCTGTGATTTGCGGTATTTCTATAACCAGGAAAAAATCCAGCATACACAATCATTATCGGCGCGGTAAAACTTTTCTCCAAATCATCGGCGGCGGCGGCGTGCGTAAAAGTGTCGGCGGCGGCGGCGCGGCGTGGCGGCGCACAGGACTACCCTTATGTACCTTAAATTGCCAAAAAGGAGCATAATTTATAGATTCATGTTTGGATGAATAACGAAATTCTAGGTAGGTCATTATACATATAATACATAAAACATTCACGGAGTAGCTTTGAAATAAGTACAGTCAACACTCTGTTGTTTGCCCAAATCTGATTGTGATTTTCGCGAGGGGCGAGACAGTGAGAGGAAACCTGACAAGTAAAGAGCAAATCTGAGTAGGTAGCTCTCGCATCTCTGAATATCTATCCTCAGACTTTCTTTCCACCGCAATACACATATTAGCTTATCATTCACATAATGCTTCAAATAAAGTTGAATTGGAAAAACAAAATCCAAAGGAATGCGTGGTTCCTGTAAAACTAAATAAATTCCTGAATAAATTTATCATTTAAAATAAATATTACCGTGACAGCTGAAACCGAAATTTATCGGCTCCAACTGGTATCGTGAAATGCCTAGGAACAACAAAATATTTTCACCAACAAACATATCCAGCTTTTTACGCGCCATAATGGCGGACGCTATAGTCAAAGTTCGTAATAAATTACCCACCCTTTTGACAACTCTGCTTACGTCAGTTTGAAGTCTTCATACAATTTATCAAAAGAAAAAATATATCTGGCACATTTGTGTTGCCAATTTTTCAGAAATCGCAAATCTGACGTAAGCAGAGAGGTTCGCATATTACGAACACGCATTATAGCGACCGCCATTATGGTGCTTAAAAAGCTGGATAGAAAACATGTTGGTTTGTTCCCACCTGGGATTCCCTGGGAAACCTAAAAAAAAGCTATGTCATTTATGGATGTTCCCTAAAACATAAAAATACCTAGATTCCGTTAAACCAACAATTAGAATCCTGTCAAACTTTAATGAAATTTTCGGTAATATTTTACCGAGATACTCATGAATTATTTCCGAAATTCGTTGAAATATGCTAAATACTCGGAAATTTCACCTGTCAAATTATTACGAGAACTTCGGTAAAATTTACTGAAGTGCGTATTCTACGATTTCCAGATAAACCCGGCAAATTAGCAAAACGACTGAATATATAAATTAATTTATTAATCATTCAGTCAACCGATTCAACTTATCACAACAATAATAAAACGGGAAAGCCGTGTTGCTTCCAGGAAATAAACCAACATCAGTCACTCATCCTGCGAAGCGAGTCGATAACCTAAAAAATTGAGGAGAGACAAAAATTAGCATTTCCTTTTAATATTATTTGCAATAAAAAAACAAGCTCGGAGACAAAGTCAGTTAAACCACAGATAACAGACATCCAAGCTAGAACAAAAAACTCCAGAAATCGTGTGTAAGATTTCAAATTCTTACACGTTTGGAATGCTAACGACATCTTCCTGCAACTTGCGACTTTAACCACTTTAGTGATGGCAGCGCTGGTTTACGGTCAAAGCTGGCAGACGCATGAAAATTCTTACAGATTATACAGTCGCTGTTTATGCAACGATATGACATAGATTTTGTGAGGTTTATGTATTTATTTTTGCAAACCAACACTAAAACAAACAAATTTATCGCAAATATACAGAGGGATTGGATAAAAAAGTCGATAATGTACACATTACGACTGCTCAAAATTTCTACATTTAAAAACGACAACCATTCTAATTGCGATAATATCGATAAAAGCTGAAAAACTATCGATTTTATCGAATCATTGACCACTAAGTGTTCTTAGCGCCACCATACTGCGTATTGCGACATGCTAAAAAACCGTTGCGTCTTTTTACACATGAAGCAAAGTTAGCTTGGATATCTGTTATCTGTGGTTAAACTGTATACTCACTCAATATTTTATTTAATCTGAAGATTGAAGATTACTCTATCATCATAATCAACGGGTAAACCGCGAGTGTTTGCCTATCAAATAGAAAAATTGGCAAAGTGTCATGCATCCAAAGCTTCAATAGTTTAAAAAATGCAGATATGCAAAAAAAAAGCAAAGCCTTGGTGCTACATTCCGTATCGGAACTCGACCTTCTGTTTATTATACACTTCACAATTGCGGGGCTAGCGCTACGATCCTACTGACACTAAAGCCTGTAGTACACTCTTTGTCTAATGGTCAAATATTTGACCCTCTGACATAATGGTCAAATTTATTTGACATCATGGTTGTTGTTTGCCCGTGTTTGCCCCATGTTAAAATTGGAGAGTTACAAATAATTATCTTTGACCAAATTTTTACCTGTCAAAAAGTGACAAATATTTGACGCTCGGTCCAAGAGTGTACTACAGGCTTAACAGTCTCACCCGAGCCGAGACTCGAACCTACGACGACTGGCTTGTTAAGCCAGCATCGTACCTCGAGACCAGCTGGGCTACCAAATGCAGATATGCAAATTGACCAAAATATATATCTTAAGTTTGTTGACAAAATGCCAAACTAGTCATAATTGGGAAATAGTATACAAAAACCTCTGCTCAAAAGCTGGAAAAATCGAAAAAATTGAATCATAAGGTTTCGACTTCGACTAGCATCAATGCACCATACTCCAAATTCTATAAACCACACCAGTACTCTCTGGGTGAAAACATCACTTTCATTTTACCGTTTCGGATCTGCGTCTATAAAAATTTAGCATATCTAACAAAAGTTTGCTATGGAGTAAAATTAATTATTCAAAAGCTAGTGAAGTCATATCAGAACAGAGTCATCAGATATATTTCAGTTTGGAATTTCAAGACATTTTTAACATTGGGAAATATCGCAAAATAGATAAACAGCAATCGTGTGGTACACCTTTTCAAGCGATGCAAAAATGAAGTTCCAGAACAGTTCTAAAGTGCTACGTCGTAGTAGCTACACACTCAATCAGATAATAAAAGTTCGGTAATTATTATTATTACAATTTCGATCGGTAAGTTTGAGAAAATACAGAAAATACATTTTCTGTATTCAGCAAATAATTTTACTGAATCCCGCTATACTTTCTGCTGAACTGGTCGGTAACTTAAACTTTTACCGAATATTGTTAAAAAACTACCGGACCAACCATAGAGCAGTCAAATTTTCTCTATTCGTTGTTCTCCTTCTTGTCAAGTTGTCAAGTCACATTCTCGGTTAGTTTGAACATTGAAGTTCCCAACTTCAGCAAGAAGACGATCGCATAGAACAAATTTTTCGTAAGTATATGATGATAAAATTTGTAAATATTTTAGGCATCAAACCATCACATTATTTGCTTCTACTATCGAGCATCTGTTGCATGCTACGTAAATAGTTTACACCGCCATGTTAATGGACACATCGGGAAGATCCTCGGCTTTGAAACTATGAGCACAACTGGCATGAAGTTCATGCACAGCCCACAGTAGTAAAAAACGTTTGATTGATTTTCACTAGTACAAATTTTGTGCGACGAACGTCGATTTTTGATTTTATTAGTTTTCAATAGTTAAATTTTTTTAATAATATTTGAATTAAAATATAAATATAAATTTACGTTACATCATATTTCTGGTTTTCTTAAATAATTAAAAGTGAACAAATAACAAACATCACAGATCTTTCGGTACTGTCTTACAAAACTTACAGATTTGATCGGTGGTTTTGGCAACTAATTGCATTCGCCGTTTTCACAAATTAGGTCGGTAATAATGACAGAAAGCAACAACAATTTGATTACTGATCGATCGGTAGTGGTTTATATTACCGAACGTTTTACCGAGCGCTCAGCTGTTGAAAAGTCGGTGAAACAAGAAACGAATTCGGTGATTAAAAGTAAGTGTGTACACATGGAAGCTGAATTCGCCATTCAATGGCGCACAAATTCATCGCTATTAAAATCATACTGTACTACACACACTACATAACATATCAAAATTAAACAATTTGATTCTTGTCGGCGAAAATTACTACCTTCGAGTTATTTATAAATAAACTTGTAAATGTATACACTTATCTTAGCCATCCAAGCAGCTTCTAATTAATTTAAACATGCCTCCGCTCGCACCGCTCGTACACGTTACAATTGTTGCTCGCTCGGTTTCTGCCGCTCCAGTGGCGTCTCGTATTATTGTGCACTACGTGCACTACACCAGGTGTTGTTGGTGGGGGCTTCATACCAATTTCAAGAATAACTAACAAAAATCAAAAGCTAAAAAAATCCATCAATCAGTATCAATGATCAACTAGTATTGCTCACTGTGTACCATTTCTAGTGCACAAAATGAAAAAATACATGTGACCCACTCTACCATAAGTCAACTCTGGAAATCAATGAGTGATGCGAACGAGAGGCATAAAACAGACCAAAAACCTTTCTGCGCAGTGCACTTATCAATGTACACAATATTGTTATGTATTTACATACAGAGCGTGTACGCGTGTGGCTAGTGGATTTGGTTTGCAAGGCCGATGTGTTAGTGTTGATTCCGTGCACTCCCGTCAGTGAACTTGAAGAAATGAGAACAAACACGGAGAGCGTTGAAATTTGACAACGTTGTACACTCCCCGCAAGTCGCATGCTGCTTCATTCAAGCATTGAGCGCAGCTTTATTAGAGAAAGGGTAGGTGAGAAACTGAGTGAGGCCGAGGTCATACAGGGAACGACGCGACACGAACATCGTCTTTCCCCACTTGAAGGAATAACCTCAACAGTGAAAACTGACGCGCGTCCGAACACATCTCGAACCGTTGCAATGCTATTCGCGCCGCATAACCCTTGGCTCAGGCGTCGAGGCAAAAAACCCGATCAAAACTAAAGAGAACAAAGCTGCTCTCTCTCGCCCTATTCCTCTTGCCATTCAAATAATAATAAAAAAACACGAACAAAATGCTAATACCACAGATAACAGACATCCAAGCTAATTTTGCTTCATGTGTAAAAAAATGCAACGGTTTTTTAGCATGTCGCAATACGCAGCATGGTGGCGCTAAGAACACTTAGTGGTCAATGATTCGATAAAATCGATAGTTTTCCAGCTCTCATCGATATTATTGCAATAAGAAGCGTTGCCGTTTTTTAATGTAGAAATTTTGAGCAGTCGTAATTTATACATAATCGACAATTTTGTTCAATCCCAGTTTATGTTTGCGATAAATTTGTTTGTTTTAGTGTTGCTATGAAAAAAATGCACAAACCTCACAAAAACAGTGTTGTATCGTTGCAAAAACAGCTACTCTACTATTTGTGAGAACTTTCATACGTCTGGCAGCTTTGACTATAATCCAGCGCTGCCATCACTAAAGTGGTTCAAGTCGCAAGTTGCAGAAAGATGTCGTTAGCATTCCAAACGAGTAAGAATTTGAAATCTTACACACGATTTCTGGAGTTTTTGTTCTGGCTTGGATATCTGTTATCTTTGCTAATACTTATCGTGCGTCTTTTCTCTGAACTATGATGTTACTCGAGGATCGTCGCATGGGTGCGACACAATCTTCCTGCACACGCGCTCTTCTTGTTAACTAAATTCACATTTCACTCACACAAACCCACGGTAAGCGCTCGCGAGAAACGCGCTCCGCCACCGAGAACATGCGGTTTTTAGCAATGGCTTCACTTTCACCGGCAATACGAAACAGCCTAATTTCGTATAACCTTTTTCTCCACCCCTTACAATTAATAAAATCAATAAAATCGTGATTACACCACCGAAACACACTTTTCGCAACAAAAACTCAATTGATCGGCGCGTTCAAGAACTTTATAGAGTTCTCCAAGCGAAAACACACGAACACTACGACAAGGCCCGCTTTACACTGTATATTGAAATTTGTGAGAGTGTGAATCAAACTCGATAGTTTTTATCCTCTCTTTTAGATGATAGTTCTCACAGGTGACAAAAAATTCTTACAGCTAACAAAGAAAATTGAATACATCGCACTAATACAAACGCGCCTGGAGAGCTCTATTGATCGGCGCGGAGCATTCGAAAAAAAAAAACGTATTGCACAAGGCGAGCGCTCGCACCGAACTCACAAAACAATTTTGATTTTGTATCAAACAGTAATTAAAACAAGTAAAAAATTCAAATTTTCGCTAGTAGAATCTTAAAACTGGCATTGCACCAGCGCACAGTTTTCAGGTCAAGCGAAACAAAATTCTCAAGCTTACATTTCAATCGAAATGAAAATAGAATAGACACGCCCAAGTTAAGCAAATTGAAATGTTTTCATGCGTGTGATTTTCCATGCGATTTTCACTTTTTGGCACTCTGAACAGGGCTTAGAAAAAATGATCTGGACTGAATATTTTTATTCGTGTGGTTGTTTAGTGTTCTACCCCTCGAGCAACCTTCAAAATCTGTTTAGTTCAGTGTAAACCGTCAAGAGACGTATCTGTCAACAAACTCCCGCTTGCCGGTGTGAATGTTGCGAATGCCACATTCCATCTCGTTCGGGCTCAAGGCAAACCCCTATTCATGCAAAGCAATTTCTTTACCTCATCTTGCCGGTGACAGCGTGTGGCTGACAGTTGAGTTTGCGAAAAAAAAAAACGCCTGCTGCTGGCTGAGAATCTTCTTTTGTGTTCGTTCGGAAGTGTGCACACTCGCGTTTTTTCTCGTTCCGTGCGGGGCGAATTCCCAGTTTTTCAAGCCGTGTTTTTACTTCCGCTGGCGGATTTGTGGACAGTTTTTCCTGTCCAGTTGCTGCTCTGTCGAGGTAAGAAGCAAGTTCGCAGCAAAAGGGCCCTGTCCCAGTGGAGCAGTTGGCAAGAAGTTTATATTCCGTTGTCGATAGAGCAGGTAAGTCGCAAAATGGAGACTCACATGTGCTTTTTTTTTGATTCGCGTGTTAGTCGTTTTTCCTTTGCTTCCTACCAGCCACCAGCAGACCAGATTGCGTGATCGTCGTTCTAATTGCGCGTCTGTTGCTTGGTAACTTCGTATACTTAAAAGCGCTGTTGCTTGCGAAAATAGTCCTGTCACCAGGCAAAGAGGGGGGTAAAATGGAAGTTCGATTCTCTCAAGCCAGTCCAGGAGAATGAGAACATAACCTTGATTTGCTTGCGTATGTCATGGACAGTTTCGTCGCTTGGTAGAAAATGCGTCATTTACGTGATTCGTAGAACGGAGCATTGGGACCGTTTTCTGTGGAAATGCTGGAGTTGGACAGTGACTTACAGTTGGTTTTCTTTGTTTTTTGACAGTAATCTGTTCCTGAAATCAACAAAAATGACCGGTACTGAGAATAACGCAGTGAAGGCAGTTGAATCCGCTTCGGACGGGGAGGATCAAATGGTTGAGCTACTAGACGACCCGGCCTATATGTCTTCGTCCTCACGCCGGATGATGATGAAGGAGGTGATAAAGGTTCTGCCGGATAACGTTCAACATCGGATCAACGCCCTGAAACACCTACAGAAAAAGTATCTCAACTTAGAGTCCAAGTTCTTTGAAGAGGTGTACGCCCTGGAGTGCAAATACCAGGAACTGTACCAGCCTTTAGTGGATCGCCGGAAGGCAGTCATTACGGGCGAATCGGAGCTGGAGGATGGCGAAGCTGAGTGGGAGGAAGAAAGTGACGACGAGGACAACGAGGTGGATTCGTCGGTTACGGCACGCTTCAAGCGGATGGCACTAAACTACAAGAACCAGCACTCGAAAAGCATCAAGGAGGGTCTGGGCATTCCCGCCTTCTGGCTGACGGTGTTCAAGAACACACAAACGATGGCCGATATGATCCAGCCGCACGACGAACCGGTGCTGGAGCATCTGACTAACGTGAACATCGTCTACAAGACCGACCCGATGAGCTACGTGCTGGAGTTCCACTTTTCACCCAATCCGTACTTCAAGGATTCGGTGCTAACCAAGCAGTACTTCATGCGCTGCCAGGTTGACGAGGATGAACCGTTTAGCTTTGAGGGTAAGTTGAGAGATTAATTTAGTTATTCCAGTCATAAAACTTCTCGCTAATTGCAGGTCCCGAAATCTACAAGTGCACCGGCTGCACGATCCAGTGGAACCCGAGCAAGAACGTGACGGTGAAGACGATCAAGAAACAGCAGAAGCACAAACAGCGCGGTGTGATTCGTACTCTGACCAAGACGCTGCCGAACGATTCGTTCTTTAACTTCTTCAGTCCGCCGGCCGTGCAAGATGACGACAAGAATGTGGACGATGAAACGCAGATGCTGCTGGCGTCGGATTTTGAGATTGGCCACTTCCTACGGGCCAGAATCATCCCGAAGGCCATCCTGTACTTTACCGGTGAGGTGATGGATGAAGACGACGATGGCGAAGAGGAAGAGGAGGAGGAAGAAGAGGAGGAAGAGGAAGGCATGGAAGAGGAGGAGGGTGAGGAGGAGGAAGAAGAGGATGAGCGACCTCCGGCGGCTAAGTCCCGGAAAGATCGCCGCGCAGGTGGTGGTGGCGGTGGATCGAAAAAGAAAGAACAACAGAATCCTGCCGAGTGTCAACAGCAGTAGGAAAATAACAACACGTTAAACCCGCTATATTCAGTTCATTATTCTATATTTTGAAGCTTTTTTGTTTAAGCTGTCTCCTATAATCACACATACTCACCTACGCAAGCAAACACTCCCTACGCACCTCAGTATATACGAGAGAATGCATGTTACAATAACGATAATATATGGAATCGACGCCGTCGATTATCTACTCTGCAGATCGATCCGCCGCTGCTATCGCAGGCCCAGTGGAACACGCCAAGCATGAAGCGAACATTCAGCAGGCTGATGGAAAAGAACAGATTCCTAACTAATAACGTTGGTCAGCGTTGAATTTGGCCTTCAGCTTCTTATCTCGGAAAATCTCGACAAGAAGGACGCATATTGGAGCTAGCTTAAGCCAGCTTCATCATCATTTCTACTGGTTTCTTTGCCGCTGCCTCACTGTATTGGCATCTCAATATTTTAAATTCCAATATTGAACTAGATTAGAAGTTCTTTCTGTTTCTTAGAATTATTATTATTTTCTAATAAAATTATCATGAAACAAGTTTACAACATGCTGCTTATCACGTGTTTTTTACCAAGATTTTTGTTTTTCTTGTAGTTTCTATTTGTCGTTTTGTTCCCTTTTCGTTTCAGTGCAAAACTTAAACCTCGTTCAGCGTCCATCCGGAGAGACGATTTTAACTAGAGTTATACAATTGAGAAAAGCTCGGAATTAAGCTGAGAATTAAACACTTCATTGTTGAAAACATACATATTTAGGAGGAAAATACATTTACTGGACATACATTAATTTGAAAAAATGACAACTTCCTTTCAGGACACGTTTTTTTCCGAAAGATCCTTCTTGTCATTTATGAAAGTTGAGCCATTTAACGTTTTACAAAAACTTTTGATAAATTAGATTTTTTTCCAATTAAACGTCCGCTGATTTCTCACTATTCCATACCTCGTACATCACAACAAGTTTCAAAATTGCTTTTCTACTGCTGCACAATCAGGTGCATTTTTGTTTCACCATACCACCGGTGCTGGCTGCTGGGGAGGCTTGCTGGAGGGTTCGGCGCTTACAGCACCAACTGCAGTAACAGAGCAACGTTCCATTTCAATGAACTATTTTAATGAGCAGTCGCTGTTCGGCAAGGACATTTTCCTCTCAATAGTTACGTCCCACTTTTCTTCGGCGGTGGAATCTGCATAACAAAAACCTGGATAGCAACGGGTCATTCGAATTGAAAACGGACAAAAACTCGTCTTCCGTCCTCCGAGCAATGATGCTAATGATGCTATCAAGCAATTTTTTATGAGCTGGCCTTTCTCTCTGAGCTTTCTTCGAGTGAGAATAGCGATGGGTGCATTTTTCTGCAACGTTAATGAGGAAATTGATTCCAGGAGCATTGATTGGCCGTTGTAGGTAGATTTGCATACATAACTGATTGTTTGCTTCTTCATTGGTCAGTGGATTGCAAGAATGCAGATGTTTATTGGTAGTTATTGCTGATGCGAGAATTAAGAAAATATATCATCCTGCATTCTAAGTCCTAGGGTAGCGAAAGGCTTCGGCAATAGTTTTCTTCGGCAGGTTTCTCCATAAGATTTAGCGAACCAATACATTAGAGAAATGACAAGACACTCACCGTTAAGGCAACTGTCAACATCAAAACGGATAACGGCAATGCAAATTCATACAGCTCGCCCGTTTTGATGTTGACAGTTGCCTTAACGGTGAGTGTCTTGTCATTTATAGGTTCGCTAATAAGATTGCTGCAGAAAACCTGCCATTCGCGTTGACGGTGTTGCTGATATTTGTTTGGTTTTTGCATGCGAAAAAGAAGGAAGGAAATATTTTTGCTTTTGTCATCACGCACATTTTGACAATTGCATATGAGAGTTCACGTAGGTGCGAACAGCCTTCAAAATCTCTTTCAACGCGAATAACCCGAATAGGAAACTCCAGCCGTACACTATAAAAAATCGACACGTTACTGCCAAGTTGATTCCACTTACTTCTGTGCTAATAGATGAAACTTTTTATATCTAAGTGGAATACACTTGCGTTTCACTGCACAGTACAAAATCAAGTGTCTTACACTTCGGTTTGCCATGTCATGCATACCAAAAGCAATCTTTTTACACGCAGATTTTAATGCTAAAACGCGTTAAATGCCAAAACACGTCAAAATGTCGTGGATTCCTTTTAAAATGGATATGGGTCGACCCGTTAAAATGATTGGGTTGGATTATTGGTATTCATGTGTAAAGAGCATTTGGTATGAGCGTGTGATTTTTTTTCAGTGTAGCCGTTCGCCACCCTATATCAGAGACAAACAGACGTGCCACTCGATGACGATTTCATCGACCAGAAAAATAACGATCATTTTGAAATTTTGCAGTAATGCCACTAGTGTCGCTATAACAGACCCGTAGCTACCTGGGGGGCTAAAAAACGTATATAAGGGACATCAAGAATAGGTCACGGCTCGCCAAGACATCACGAACAGGAACAGCCGGCTGCCTACCTTCGGCCTGCAGGGAAGCTATTAATCTAGACCTGGCGTCACGGTGTACAGGGCATGACCAAACAACGTGCTCTATGTCGTGATAACCTTCACCACAGGCACAGATACCACTCTCCCCGAGCCCAACACGACGGAGATGCGCGTCAAATCTATAATGATTGGACATAAGCCGGGACATCACGCAAATGAAATCCCGACCTACATCCAACCCCTTGAACCACGGGTTCGTCGATACCTTGGGGATTATGGAATGTAACCACCTTCCCAGTTCCCCCTTGGTCCAAGAATTTTGCCAACTGATGATCGTATTCTGACGTACAAATGCGAAAAATTCATTAAAGGCAATTGGTCTTACATAAATATCACCGTTTGTTGCGCCCACCTTAGCCAAAGAGTCCGCTTTCTCATTACCCGGTATCGAGCAGTGAGAAGGGACTCACGCAAAGGTAATCTGAGTAGATTTTTCGGATAAAGCACTCAGATGTTCCCGTATTTTCCCCAGGAAAAACGGTGAGTGCTTTACATCTTTCATCGATCGGAGAGCCTCAACGGAACTGAGACTGTCCGTAAAGATGAAATAATGGTCCGTGGGCATTTTTTCGATAATCCCTAGGGTGTACTGAATTGCAGCTAATTCTGCGACGTAAACAGAAGTAGGATTATCGAGCTTATGGGAGACGGTTAAATTGCTATTGAAAATACCGAAGCCAGTGGACCCATCAAAAAGTGATCCGTCAGTGTAGAACATATTGTCGCAGTTGATGTTTCGATATTTATTCGAAAAAATTTTGGGGATCTGCTGCACGCGTAAATGATCCGGGATTCCACGAGTTTCTTCTATCATGGATGTATCGAAAAACACAGTAGAATCAGAAGTATTTGATAAGTCGACACGATTTGAAATATTCGAAGAAGGGTTAATATTTTGGGACATATGATTGAAATACAATGTCATAAAACGGGTTTGAGAATTAAGTTCGATTAACCTTTCAAAATTTTCAATCACGGGACGGTTCAAGACCTCACATTTGATAAGAATACGAGAAGACAGGCTCCAGAAGCGGTTTTTCAATGGTAGTACTCCAGCTAAGATCTCCAAACTCATCGTATGGGTCGATTGCATGCAACCCAAGGCGATACGCAAACAACGATATTGTATTCGCTCCAGTTTGATCAAATGTGTGTTTGTTGCGGAGCGGCAGCAGAAACACCCGTACTCAATAACAGACAGTATCGTTGTTTGGTAAAGCCTTATAAGGTCTCCTGGGTGGGCTTCCCACCATTGTCCGGTTATTGTTCGAAGAAAATTCACTCTTTGTTGACATTTTTTCATCAGATACCTCACGTGACAACCCCAGGTGCCTTTAGAGTCGAACCAGACACCAAGATATTTGTGTACCAAAACCTGAGAAATCGTTTTACCCATTAATTGTGTTTGAAGCTGAGCAGGTTCATGCTTCCTAGAAAAAACTACTATCTCAGTCTTCTCCGGAGAGAATTCGATACCTAGCTGTAAAGCCCAAGCAGACAAATTGTCCAAGGTATCTTGCAATGGTCCTTGCAAATCGGCAGCTTTGGCTCCTGTAACAGAGATTACACTGTCATCTGTAAGTTGTCTTATCGTGCATGAATTTGCCAGACATTCGTCGATGTCATTTACATAAAAGTTGTAAAGAAGGGGGCTTAAACATGAGCCCTGGGGAAGACCCATGTAGCTAATGCGAAAAGTTGCCAAATCGCCGTGCATAAAATGCATGTGCTTTTCGGACAACAAATTGTGCAAAAAATTGTTTAAAATTGGAGAAAATCCTTGTCGGTGAAGGAAGAATGTCAATAGAAACGGAATCAAAAGCCCCCTTAATGTCCAAGAACGCAGACGCCATTTGTTCTTTGCGAGCATACGCCAGCTGAATATCTGTTGAAAGCAACGCAAGACAATCATTCGTTCCTTTGGCACGGCGGAAGCCAAATTGAGTATCTGATAGTAGACCATTTGATTCGACCCAATGGTCTAAACGACGGAGTATCATTTTTTCCATCAATTTCCGGATACAGGATAGCATTGCAATCGGCCTATAAGAGTTGTGATCAGAAGCTGGTTTCTCTGGTTTTTGGATGGCGATCACCTTCACTTGCCTCCAATCCTGCGGTACAATGTTTTGCTCCAGGAACTTATTGAACAAGTTCAACAAGCGCCTCTTGGCATTGCCGGGTAGATTCTTCAACAAGTTGAATTTGATTCTATCTAACCCAGGCGCGTTATTGTTACAGGACAGGAGGGCAACTGAAAATTCTGCCATCGTAAAAGGTGATTCTATCGCGTCGTGGCCCGGAGACGCATCGCGAACAATGTTTTGTTCAGGAACAGATTGCTGAAGAAAACCTGCCGAAGAAAACCCCAGCCGTAACCGTTCGCCACCCTATATCAGAGACAAACAGACGTGCCACTCACTCGATGACGATTTCATCGAACAGAAAAATAACGATCATTTGTACACCATGTCAAAAGGATCTATCTACTTTCATAGATTTTCTTGATTGACTTTTCATTTGTATAATAGTTCAGCTAAAGTAACATATCATGAAACGTGTTTAATAAGCCGTGGCGGTTGAAAGAAACCGATCGATCAAAAAATCGATCAAAGCAGATAGATCCTTTTGACATGTTACTCTACATTTTGCAGTAATGCCGCTAGTGTCGCTATAACAGACCCGTAGCTACCGGGGGGGCAAGGGGTGGCTTAGCCAAGCGTTTGCGTTGCCCCACAACGCAATTTTCTCATGAAGGTGACTGATACTAGATAAAAAAGGAAAATTCTCGCAGAAAAATCGGAAATATAAGCAATGCCTCCAAAGTTTTTCAATTTGAATGATATTAATCAATTTTTGTTCGTTCAAAACAATTGCACCTTGCATTTTATTAGTTCAATGAATCTTAAGGGAACCGTTTTTAAGTTCGAACAATCAAGCTGGCTGAGCTCATTTGAGGGATAAATTATTTTATTTTTTTGTGAGCCCGCCTACGCTTACTTTACGCTACTTTACGCTGGTGTATGAGGCTGGCGTCACTGGTAGCGCTAACTGGTTACGAATTGCTACTACAAAAATCTTTACACAAGTTTGGAACACAGCTTGGACGTCTGTCTGCGGTTTAGCCTGAAAATTCGAAACTTTTACTCAGTTAGGGTAAAAATGGCTGAATTTGCGTAAAAGGTTGGTCCTCTGAAATTCAGTTACACTATGTAAAACTGCCCATCAGTTTACAAACTCTATGAAAATTACATTTTTTTCTCAATTAAGGTGGTTTTTAGCCACAGGCAAGTTCGTCATCGTTGTCTTCTTCAGACTACGTCGGATATCACCTGATATCGCCAGATGATAACGGATATCACTTCGAGCGTTCACACCACAGTGAGCTGCAGCTGATATGATTTGACATTTGCTTTGGTAATTGAAAAGAGAAGGAGACAAAAACAGGTCAAAGCTAAAACAAGACAACAAGAGCAATGGGATTAGGATAGAGATGTCAGCTAGTTGGCTCGCACCAACGCGAACTCTCATAAGAAATTGTCAAAATGTGCGGGATGAAAATAGCAAAAATATTTCCTTCCTTTTTTCTAACATGCAACGCAATTGCGAAATTTGTAGGGTTGCGTAAAATGTCTGTTGGCCGTGTTGCTAACTGGATCGCCAATGTGCAATTTCGACCACTAAGAGACCAGCCGTTTTGAGGCTGATTCTTTCTTGAACTGCGGAGCGCACGTCTTACCTTTACTGCTGTCAGGATGCGAAAGAGGCAGAGACAACGCGGTGCGCAGAGTTTCCAAAACTATTTTAAATTAAACTGGAAAAATGCTGAAGAAAACCTAAATTAATCCACCTAGCGGTCAGACCCAGCCTTTCCCATTTAAACTTATTATTTGTAAAAATAGATTTACATGAACGCTTCGATCCAATGAATGTATATTCACTCTTCAGGTTCTAATAAAATTGATGTTGTTATCTATACATATAAAAATGCAGTCCGGTCTGTCTGTCTGATTCATATTGGCTCAAAAACTACCGAAACGATCGACGTGAAAAAATTGTGTGTAGGGGTTTTTGGTGCCGGAAAAGGATCCTATGATAGTTGGAGACCCCTCTCTCTTCTGGAAGGGAGGGGTCCCATACAAATGAAACATAAATTTCTGCACAACTCAAGAACAAACCAAGCAAATGAAACCGAATTTGGCATGTGGATGTTTTAAGGGGTATCAAATATGTCCATAATAGTTGGACGCCACTCCCTTTTCTGGAAGAGAAGAAAATGAAAATGCAAATGAAACACAGATTTCTGCACATCTCGAGAACTAATCAACAAAATGGAACCAAAATTGGCAGGAAAATGTTTATAGTGGTATCAAATATGTCCATAATGTTTTGACACCCCTTCTTCTTTTTGAAGGGAGGGGTGCCATACAAACACAAATTTCGCACGTCTCGAGAACTAACCAACTAAATGGATGCTAATTTGGCAGGTGAATGTTTTTAGAGGTAACAAATATGCACTATACCTCTGAGTAACAAATATATGCATAATGGTTTGACACCCCCCCACCCCCTTTTCTATAAGAGAGACGTCCCGTACAAATGAAACACAAATTTTGCACAGCTCAAGAACCAATCAAGAAAATACAAATAAATTTGGTATATGAATGTTTTTAGAGGTAACAAATATGTTCCATAATGGTTCGACGCCCCTCCCTCTTCTCGAAACACATGTTTCTGCACATCTCGCGAACTAATCATCAAAATGGAACCATATTTGGCAGGTGAATGTTTTTAGTGGTAATAAATATGTTCCATAACCGACCTCAGGCAACATTTTGAATATGGCAACATCCGGTTTCTGGAAAACAGCAAAAATGGTCGATTTCCACCCAATATAATAATATCTGGATCTAGAATGATACACAGGAGTTCAAATTGACCACAGATACCATTTTGAATTCTAAGATGGCGATAATGCAAGAAGCTAACCTCAGACACCATTATGAATTGTGTAATGGCAACTTCTGGTTTCTGGAAACAGCCAAAAATGGCCGATTTCCGTCTAACATGAGTATCTCCGGGTCTAGAATGATACACAGCAGCTGAAATCGACCACAGACTCCATTTTGGGTTCTAGGTTGGCGACTTCCGGTTCCTGGGAAACAGCCGGGAATGATCGAATTACACCCAATATGGGTGTTTCTTCAACCAGAATGACGCTCAGAGGCCAGAAATTATTTTAAATACCATTTTGAAATCCAAGACGGCGACTTCCGGTTTGTGAAAAACAGCCTGAAAAAACCAAATACCATCCAATATGAGTGTCTCAGGAACCAGAATGATGCAATGAACTAACTATTGACGTCAGGCTACATTATGAATTGCTTAATGGCAACTTTTAGGAAACAGTCGAAAATGACCGAATAATACTCAATATGGATATTTCCATAATCGAGATGATACATAGAAACCAAACATTGACCCCTGACACCATTTTTAATTCAAAGACGACCACTGTTAGTTTCTGGAAAACAACCAAAATAACTAAAAACCTCCCAATATGAGTATTTCCGGTGTCAGATTGATGCCAGAAAATTTGCTGAAAATGACCGAATACCACCCAATATGAATATATTCAGAATTAAGGCGATGTACAGAAGCCAAAAATCGAGGATGTTGTCATTTCGGCAAAACCAATCATTTCAAACGATTTGTCTTTTGACTTTGATCATATCCTATGGCCAATTCGTCGTGCATTTGCAGACTTTAAACACATCGCAAGGAATCAATGCATTTGGAACGTTCAAATAGTACAAAATCACATTTAAATTATGTGGAGACCACATATATCAATCAAAGCAGGTATAGTTTTGAATAGCCTTTGAATTTCTTTTCTTTCCATGTCTTTTGTGCCACATATCAAATTGTTATGAAGTTTGTTATTTGTAAGTTTGAGAGATGACTCGTTCGTATGACACTAGTTATGTTCAAATAAGTCATGTAATCTTTGAAATAATAGACTTTCTTTGTTTTATTAACAATTTAATACATAACGGTGGCTTAAGTTCAATTATAATCAAATGAAATGGGCACGTATAGGGCAGCCAAGCTTTGAAACCACGTGTTCAATCATAATTCATCAGTTAACCCTTAACAAGCCCGCTCATCTGATAATAATATTAATCAAATCGGTTGTGTAGTTTCTGAGATAAAGAAATTTCGTGATTTTCACATATTGGTACTTTACAGACGAAGTTACAGTCCGATTACAGTAAAATTCAATAGGGTGTTACGAGGCAGCTAGACTTATTAGTTGACACTAATTTTGTGGAAATCGGGTCAGCCAACTTTGAGAAAAGTGAGTGAGTTCAAGTAGTCTTCGGAATATGTTCCTTTCCATAGCTGGATTTCACATTTTTAAACATAACAGGCAAAGTAAAAGTCTGATTGCAAAACAAATCAATAGGGTCTTATGAGGCAGCTAGACCTTCCATTTTACACTGATTTAATGAAAATCGGTTCAGCCATCTCTGAGAAACATGAGTGAGATTAAGTAGTCTTGAAAACACGTTTCTTGTCATAACTTTTGAACCACAAGTTCAATCTTTAATAAATTCAAATGTTGAGAGTATTTTAGGTAGCTCGTTCATTTGAAACCAATTTTGTTCAAATCGGTTGTGTAGTTTTCGAGATAATGATGTTTAATGATTTTTACATTTTGATACATAACCTCTAAACTAAAAATCCGATTACAATGAAATTTAATAGTGTCTTATGAGACAACAAGACCTTTCATTTGCAATTATTTTCATGAAAATCGGTCCAGCCATCTCTGAGAAAAGTGAGTGAGAATAAAAATCTGCCCATACACACACACATACACACACACATACATACAGAGAATGCTTAGCTCGTCGAGCTGAGTCGAGTGATATATGCCATTCGGCCCTTTGGAGCACTTTTATACTTTTGGTTTTGCAAGTGATTGCTATACCTTTCTACGAGAAAGGCAAAAACTGGAAAGAACTAGATTCCATATAAATATACAAAATATCAAAAAAATTAATTGTGAAAGGGCTTTTCTGTGATGGTTACTGAATCCAATATAAGTTTCAAATACAGCAACTTCGAGCTTACATTTTGTTAAAATTGTAGGCTAAAAAATTTCATTCACAGAAGTAAAATTCGAGATTGTGCAACCAGTTTATTGCAAAATCAAGAAAATAAAGTTAAAAATTTTCATTTACTTTTACTTTCAACAAAAGAACTGATGCAACGTTTTCCAACGTTATATCTGAGTTCGACATCTCTTGGTATCTAATTATTCGAACAATTTTTAAACTGCTACGCAACAGAAATTATTTTGAAGAATGCCGCACGTATATAACATCGTTGAGATTGATTGTTTTTATTTTTATATAACACTAGCTGACCCGGCAAACTTCGTCTCGCCCATTTTTGTGTTCAATTTGATAATTTTAAACATTCCAAATTCATTGATTCTTTGCGATTTGATCAAAGTGAAAAGGCAAATCGTTGTTGTTTTCCAGAAACTAAAAGTGGTCATCTTTAAATTCTAAATAGTGCCCAGGGTCAATGCTTGGCTTCTATGCATCATCTCGATTACGGAAATATTTATATTAAGCAATATTCGGTCTTTTTCGGCAGCTTTTCCGTATCCGGAAGTCGCTATATTGGAAATCAAAATGGCATTTGGAGACAAATTATGGCCCTTGGGCGTCATTCTGGTTAAAGAAACACTCATATTGGGTGGTATTTGGTCATTTTCGGCTGTTTTTCAGAAACCAAAAGTCGCCATCTTAAAATTCAAAATGGTGTATGTGATCGATTTCTAGTTTCTGTGCATCATTCTGGTTCCGGAGGTACTCATATTGGATGGAAATCAGCCATTTTCGGCTGTTTTCCAAAAACCGGCAGTTGTCATCTTACAATTCAAAATGTTGTCTGAGGTTGACTTGTGGCTTCAGAGCACCATTGCAATTCCGGAAATACCCATTTGAAATCGGAAGTTTCCATCTTAAATTTATAAATGACGTATGGAGTCAAGTTTTGACTCCTGTGCATCGACCCGATCATTGTAGGCTGTTTTCAGGAAAACCTGGTTGAAATATCTGTTTAGCTTGTATGGGAGACCTGCCTCCCCTTCCAGAGTACGGAGGAGTATCAAATCACAATAGAAATTTATGTTTGATTTGTATAAAAGCCCTCCCATCCAGAAGTGGAAGGGATGTTGAACCACCTTTAACATATTTTTTGCCCCCAAAAACCTCCACAAGCTAAATTTGGTATCATATACTTTAATCAAAAGAAAAAGTTCTGGAGTTGTGAAAAAATTTGAGTTTCATTTGTAGGAAACCCTACCCTTCCAGAAGAAGGAGGGGTGTCAATCTATTATGGACATCTTTGTTACCCCTAAAAATATTCACCTGCCAAATTTTGTTCCATTTAGTTGGTTAGTTCTCGAGATGAGCAGAAATTTGTGTTCCTTCCAGAAGAGGGAGGGGTGTCGAACCATTATGGACATGTTTGGTACATAAAAAACATTCACATACCAAATTTGGTTATATTTGCTTGATTGGTTCTCGAGCTGTGCGAAATCTGTGTTTCATTTGTATGGGACCCTTCCCTTCCAGAAAAGAAAGGGGTCTCGAACTATCTTAGTCACCTTTCTCGGCCCCCAAAAGCCTTATATACAAAATTTCACGTCGATCGGTTCAGTAGTTTTCAAGCCTATATGGATCAGACAGACAGACAGAGCTGCATTTTTATATGTTTAGATAGTTGAACCGATCACCAGTAGCCACCAGTCGAGCGTGTTTCTATTTATATTTAATTTTCGGAGGTACCTTTTAAAGTATGCCTGTCCAACCTTTATGACACGCGGGCCAAATTTCACAATCCACAACAGCTGTCGGGCCAAACTTTGAAAACTTTTAAATTTCAGCTAGTTTTTAGATTATGTGCAAATATATATTAAAAAATCATGCTGGGTAACTTTGATTTTGATATAAAAGCAGTCCGTTTAAGATAAAAAATAAAACCCAAGGGTGATACCAGTTGAAGCTAACCATGATAAAAGTAATCTTTCAAGCCACAGTCATAACAAATATGGAAAACAAACTATGATTTTTTGAAATTTAATTTTTAAGATTTTAAAATTACATGGGCTATAATTGATGAGATACTTGAAACTATTGGCTTTTTACCAGATCACGTGCTATATTGATATCAAAATCTGATACAGAAATCCGCAAACATGATTCTAAATTCTCGTCTGATTAAGATGAACGAGAACCATTTTTTAACTGCCTTCATTCTTTTGAAGGTGTTCTTCATTTTTGAAATATCGATACGGATCGAAAGTTTGATTGAAAAAATCACAGGAAGGTTGTATGCAAAGCCACAACCGCAAGGTTGAAGTAGAATACTTTTACAAGAAAGATAACCCGGCTGCTTGCGTGTCAGTCATTTTTTCTAGTAAATAAACGTTGACCGTTCATTTGCAGTATTGCAATTTCTTTTTGTTTGATAATTTGAATGAAGTTCATTGAATATTTTTAAATTTTGTGCAAATGAGAAGTTGAAGTGCTGCCGAATTGTAATATGTACATTTAATACGACATCATTAAACGGGAACGGAACAAAGGCTACGGTTATGCAGAACGCGAATGACGGCGCGATGCGATTCGCCTTATCGTGTAAAATGTACAGCTCTTTTTTAGGCGAAGTAGAGCTATACATTTCAACACATTTCGTCTTGCCGAATCGCATCGCGCCGTTATTTGCGTTCTGCATAACCGTAGCCAAACACTAAGCGACGCAAACACGTAATAATAGTCAGAGTATGCATGTAGATGAAGATAATTATAATTAATTTGGATTATAGCGCAAAACGAGAAAATATTAACTCTTCAAATATTAATTTGTGTTCTTCATATTTCAGTTGTTCAATTTTATATCCGATGAAATGTCTGTTTATTATCAGATGAAGCTCTTATATAGGCCAAATGATGCATTCCCAATTTACTAGGTCCATAACTCTGTCGACCGTGCTTGGGAAAGCGCGGTATAACGACCAATCAGAGGTCGAGTTTTGTGTTTTGACAAGGCTTAAGAATTTTCAATAGTACAATAGTTCGAATGATAAAATTGCAATTTCATGCATTTGGTAAGAATCTTAGAAGATTTTCTAATCGATTGCTGCAAAAACGAAGGAAATCCATCGAAAACTAACCGATTTATTAGCATTTGAAATTGGACATATTTCTCACTTTTTTCAGTTTTAGATTTTCATTTCACATCCCTATGTAGCCGAACTTCCTGAGAGAAGTATTCTACTTCAAAAAAGAAACAGGATGTCATTACTCGTTAATAAGTTAAAATAAGTTTAAATTATACAAAGATGTTTCGTATCTCAACAAATTCCAATTTGCATACATCAACATGTGGGCCAAATGTGAAACCCATCATTGCATTTTTATTCTCCTTCATGATATGATCAAACCTATTCGTTAGTTCTAGAAGAAAGCTGAACTTACTTGCCTTTTTTAATCTCAAACGTGCAATACAATTCTTAATTTGGCCGTGTTTCGCGCAAAAGATACAATACTGAAAACACAGACTAACAGATGTAACACTGGAACCTAGCTCCATCGCCACAAAAAACGATCATTTCAAATTGCCAATCGAAAAACGCCGTCTGGGGCGCTGTCATGCAATTTTATACATATTTTGCGGTTCCCCATTTGACACATGCAGTAGCGCTTGCGCTGATGTCGAAATACATGACGCAGCGCGAACACGGCAGCAGATGGTGCTAGTGTTACTAACGTAAAGTACTAGAATCATCCGGACGATGATTTAATTGAGAATTTATTCGAAGTGTTATGTCTGTTAGTCTGTGCTGAAAATGTTGTTAAGAATTGCTACAATGACTTATCAATACACAAAATTTACGTTTTAAAAATATTTCCAAACCAGTCGGAGTTTGAGTGTCTAAAAAACAGGATAAAACTGGCAGATATACAAAAAAAAACTGGAAGATTTTGGGATTAAACTGTTTGACTGGATCACTTGAAAAAAACTGGAAGAATCCAGTTTAAACTGGAACATTGGCAACTCTGGCGGTGCGAGATTGGGTCGGACGATGCAGGGTTGGGCGAAAGCTAAAGGCGAGCGAAATACGAGCGGCAAGGCTGTGTCACCTAGCCAAGTTTAATATATAATAAGACCAACTACGCATAGTGTGCAGAATACGTTTGATATAAAAAAGGATTACATTTCTCATCCACACAGTTTCGAAAAAGGACAAAGATTTTTTAGGGTTTTTCCTCGAATAGGCACGATTGTTTGTCTGTGCCTATATGTAAAATCCTAATTCCTAAATTCTAACTCCTAAATCATAATTAATTCCACATAGAAAATCGCAGACCCGAAAACCTTTTTCTAACTCTTCAATCCTTATTCCTGAATACCAAATCCTAAATTCTCAGTCCTCAATCGGTAATACACTAAATCCAGAATCTTAAACTCGAAATCTTTAATCCCAAATCCTGAACCGTACAGTCCTAATCCTAAATCCTTAAGCCTAAAACCCATACCTCATATTCCACGATCCAAAATCCATAGTTTAGAATGCATAATTTTTTCCAAAGTTCAACAGAAAACATGTCAGAATTGATCATTCTAAAATACAAATTCAAAATCTTAGATCTTGAATTATATATTTAAAAACCATGAGTCAAAATACAAAATTTTAAACAAAAAATCGATGAATCTAAATCGAAAAAAATGATTCAGGATCTAGCATTTAGGGCTGTATTCGTTATGCAAACTCTCCGAATCCACAATTTACAATATGTAATCCACTTTCTATCATCTCTCTCTGGTTCCAATACAGATGAGTCGATGAACTGTTGGTTCCCGGTGTAGGCTCAGCTGCTGCTTTCCGTCATGTTTCATCTTATTCACCATACCAATCAGCTCCAGGCCGAAGTGTCCCTTGCTGTTCGAAGAAGTCGTCACCTCTTTAATTCGGTCCATGGAACATGGCTGCAGCTCACCAGCTATGTCGTCTGCGGAGGCCCCGCAGGTCGTCTTCCACTTGACCAAGCCACCTTGCTCGCTGCGCGCCTCTTCGCCTCATTCCAGTTGAGTCGTTTTCGAGCACCATTTTCGTCCTCACGACATGTCCAGCCCACCGTAGTCTTCCGATTTTCGCCGTTTGTACGATGAATGGTTCTCCCAGCAGCTGATGCAACTCGTGGTTCATCTACCTCCGCATGATCCATCTTCAATCTGCACTCCACCACAGATGGTACGCAGCACCTATCGTTCGAAAACCCCAAGAGCGCGTTGGTCCTTCACGAGCATGGTCAAGGTTTGGTGGCCGAAGAGAAATACCGGTCTGATCAGTGTTTTGTAGATGGTCAACTTCGTGATTTTATTCGAGTGGAGCGTTCTCCGAAATTCAAAGTAGGCACGATTTTCTGCCATAAGGCGTCCCGTAGTTGCTCGATATTTGGTCGCGGGTAGCGACTTTGACGCGTGTTTCGCACCGTTGAAAGTTTTAAGTGCGTGCATGCATATTACCAAGTGGTAATGGACCGGATCTATATTCGCACTGCGGTAGGTGCGAACGTTGATGACGTCTGAGAAGATGCATTGCCTCCCGTCCCATCTGAGTGTTCATATCACCGATGACGATTTCAACGTCCCGTTGCGGACAGCTATCATACACCTGCTCCAGCTGCGCTTAGAACGCTTTTTTCTCGTCTTACACATCCTCGCACTGATCGGCTGTCATCGGTTACGCGTTGGCGCATCTCACCTAGCACTATAAAGCCAGTCCCCAGCTCGTTTGTGGTGTCAAAGCTCTGATAAAAGGTAGCCTCTCGATGTTCGCTTTTCCACACCTTCTGTGTTGTAACCATATGACTCGTGGAGACGAGAGATATTAACTTATACCTGCTTATGTCTACTATATACAAACTGAAGAGTAGCGGCTGAATTCGAAATGGTGGGATTTCTAAGGTGTAGATGTTGTACAGAAGTGGACCCAAGATGCTACCTTAAAGCGCTCCTGCGTCGATGTTGAGTTGCTCTGAGCACAATTGTGTTGATGCAGCTTGTGCACATTGTCGAAAGCATTTTCAATATCCAAGACCGCCATTGCTGCCGTCTTGAACATCGACTCTGGATCGTCTTTAACAAACGTCTTGGATAGATAGAGAGAGTAAGCTGATCGGGTGGTAGCTCTTAGAAGTAGAAGGATCTTTCCATGGCTTGAGTACTGTGATGATTTCAGCTAACATACACATTGAGGAGGACACGTGCTACAAAAGAAAAAGAGCCGTAGCTCAAGTGCTTGAGCTCAAAGTAAACTGTGAAACTGGGGGCCTTCATAATCCATGATCTCCTCACTCAATTTCTTCGCTCTTCGTTACCGCTTTATATTTGTGGATGTGCACAATGAACTGCTTCCAGCTTCTTTTGGAAAGAACCGGTTCGACTTGAACTCGAGGCCTTCATACATCGTCAACTCATCTCCAAAGCCTCAATACTTTCGGAGCTCTGGTTCACGTTCCTATTTAGATTCAGAGCACCCTTCCATAATGACGTTAAAAAGCACATTTACTTCGGCGTCTTTTACCGTATGTGTCCCAAGTTCTAAACACTTCTTTTCAGACATTAGACTCAAGAGAGTTATGGTTCTTCCCACGAATATACTGATGCAATTTTTCACAACCGAATCAAATCGCTGCTGCCTTGTTGTCGATTTGCGGGTACTTCATCTCGGACAAAACCAGAGCCTTAGAGGCGTAAGCTACTGGCTTGCTTTTTTGCAATAACACGGCACCAGAGCTTTTGAGCTGGCGTCTACTGACAGTGTAACTTTGCAATAGCTCACATTCCAGACATACTGGTGGGGTTGCTATTTACGCCAAGGAATCAGTCAAGTTCAACATTCTATCAAACGAATCTGTCGAAAACAATTGGTTCCTGGGAATATCAGTTCAGAGAGGCATGATGATGGGAAATTTTGGAATAGTCTACCATTCCCCCAGTTCGAGTGACCAGCGTTTTTTGGAAATTTTAGATAACTGGTGGGAAAATTTTGTTGATTTGAATAAATTAAACGTAATTGCTGGTGATTTCAATATTGATTGACTTGGTGGATCGAACTCCAATCGATTAAAGCAATTAGTCGGTTTTTTCAATCTAAGACAAACAGTTTTTCAATTTACAAGAATTTCCAGACACTCTCGTACCTTGATTGATCATGTGTTCTCCAATTTTGATAATGTTAATTCCTTCACAGAGGCCGATTATAAAATAACAGACCACGAGACAATTTGTATTTCAATTGAAAACAATCAAAACCGAGAGGATAAAGTAAAAATAAAGTGCTGGATCACAGTCCATAACTTTTAATGGTATTGAGGAAAACTCCGCGCGAGTTATTGCAAATAAATTTAACAGTTATTTCGGTGAAAGTGTTCAATCGATCAATCAAAGTATTGATGTGGTCAATGAACCTGACGAGATAATACAGCCGATCCATAATAACTGTAGATTTGATGGTTTTCATCCTATTACTTTTGCAGAGTTGAAAGATATTTGTTTCTCTTTGAAGAGATCGGCTGGTATCGACAATGTCAACGCAAAAGTAATACAAGATTGCTTTCATGTAATTGGACACGACCTGCTGGACCTTGTTAACGAATCTTTACAAACAGGGCACGTGCCTGAAGTTTGGAAGGAATCTCTTGTGGTTCCTATCCCCAAAATTACTGGAACGGATAAAGCCGAAGAGTTCCGCCCCATTAATATACTGCACACATTAGAGAAAATTTTGGAGCTAAATGTTAAAGGCCAGCTAATGCATTATTTAAACAGTAATGATTTGCTGATCCCAGAACAATCAGGTTATCGAGAGGGACACTCTTGTGCAGTGGTTAAAATTATCAAATGAGTTTCACAACATTGAAACTCAGCTTTTTCGTCGTGTAGGTGATACATATTACCATGACAATCGGTTTCACTATCCGATATGCGATGTAAACAAAAGTGTTCATCGTTACTTGACGTCTCAAGATGAATATAATACCCAACAAGAACGAAACAGAAGATATTCGGATCGGTTCATCTATCAATTCAAAAATAGCAACCGTGAAAATGATACTCAAAGGCAAAAAAATCAATTTCGATTCGAGGTACTGATATTTTTAGAAGTGCAGTTACATTTTTTTTATTTCGAAAATAATCTGAAATGGATATCAATACCAACTGGAAGCTCTTCTCGGGATAACGATATTATCAAAACTAGAAAGCTTTGTGCAGGTCTGGTTATCGTCCATGTGTTTTCAACGTTGTAAAAAGTGCTTCAACCTTCTTTTAGGGAAGCGTCACTTTACCGCTTTACCGCTGATTGCACGTGGGCGATGTCAAATTGATGTTGGGAGCGAATGCAAACATTCCTAAGTCGTTTTGGACATCGGGAATATCATCCGGCATTTCCGCACTAGTCATTCTTTTGAAGCGTTTGAGCATGGTTTATTCAAAGATGATGAAATTACTCAGAAGAAACCAAGAATCATCACCAATAGACAGGTCGCTTTGGCTGATCAATTGTTCATGAATTCAAATAATAAGTTTGTGATTGTGATTGAACTTATTTATGAGAAATATCATTTATTAGAATAAACGTATTAAACGTTATAACTTGAATAAGTTATATGAATTATATACTATGAAGGCTGCTGTGATTACGTATGAACTGGTCTAGGTCAGTCAGTTGCTTGTCGAATCCCAAGAATTTAATATTGAATATTGCATCTGAGCTCAACGTAATACAAATATTCAGTACAAGTTACTGGCACTGATATTCGTTTTCGTTTCTGTGATGATGATAATGAATTTTAACTTTGACAATATATAAACGAATGTGAACTTTGACTGAGGAATGAATACCAACAAATGTGTTCATCGAAAATCAACATTTCGATTTGTCTAGCGACCGTTGTCTAGCTACAGTTTATGTTTGTGCGTAGAAAAGATATTTGACGCTAAGGTTGGCTTGATATCAGTCAGTTTGAGTTTCTAGGTGGTGATTTTTCTCAGCACTGCTCTTGTGAGTCTGCATTGAATTTGGTGTTAGCAAAATGGAAAGAGAAAATCGAGGCTAAAGAAACTATTTTTGCGGTGTTTCTGGATCTAAAACGCGCTTTTGAAACAATTTCTAGGCCCTTATTGTTGCAAACATTAAAGCGCTTTGGTATCGTAGGGACAGCATATGAATGGTTTGAAAGCTATTTGTGTGCTAGAACTCAGACGACTCGTTTTTATGATTCTGAATCAGTTTCCATTGCTAATACACTGGGTGTACCGTAAGGAAGTGTTTTAGGGCCGATTTTGTTTATAATTTATATTAATGACATGAAGCGAGTTTTACTATTTTGTGATGTAAATTTATTTGCCGACGACACTGTTCTGTTCATTGCGGCTAAAAACCCAAATGATGTTGAAACACTTTTAAACCAAGACTTACATTATCTGGCGAATTGGTTAAATTTTAAACAACTTAAGCTAAACATTAGCAAAACTAAATATTTGATTATTTCTTCGGCCAACTCCAGACCAGACGTAAATATTGCAATTTTGCAAATATTGGTGAGACGATTGATCGCGTGAATGAGTTAAAATATCTTGGAGTAATCATTGATGACAAGTTAACTTTCAAGTCTCACATTGACAACGTCATCAGAAAAATGGCTAAAAAATACGGTATTCTGTGCCGTTTAAAAAATGAATTGACTGTTAGTAGTAAAATTTTGTTGTATAAGTCAATCATTTCACCACATATAGATTTTTGCTCATCCATCTTATTCCTTGCAAATAATACACAAATATTGAGATTACAGCGGTTACAAAATAAAGTAATGCGATTAATATCAAGATGTAATAGATACACTTCCTCGAGTTTCATGCTGGACGCGTTGCAATGGCTTTCTGTGAAGCAACGAGTATATTTTTTGGCAATGGTGTTCCTTTATGAAATTTTTAATAATATGCTGCCTCGATATTTGTGTGATCGAATGGATAGGGGAAGTGGTTTTCATAGGTACAACACTAGAAACGCGGAAGACGCTAGTACACCACACTTTTTATTTAGTAGATCACAGAACTCTCTGTTGTATGAAGGAATTAACTTTTTCAATTCGATGCCCAGACAAGTGAAACGTGCAGCAACAATGGCGGAGTTTAAAAGGCTTTGTATTTCACACATAAAATCTGTTTTGTAGACAGATTTCAACGAATTTTTTGTTAATTAATAAAGAAGATTGTAATATTTAAGTTTATTTTTTTTCAAATTTATCTGGTACACTAAGTTGTTATGTTCATTGATGATGATGGATTTTTGTTTCAATATAGCTAATAATATTAAATAGTAGAGTTAAAAAAAAATGAGTTCACACATGTTTGAGCCACGCGCGCGTAGACTGACATAGACAATCTGGATACTGAGTACATCAGGGTTAAACCCCTGAAATTGAAACAAAAGGCATCGGGTTGATAAGTTGCTTTTTTGGTTTGTAATATTAGCTATATTTTCATTAAGATTTTTAATATTTATCTGTTTCCACGATTTAGAACGAAGGGTTGGGAGAAAAAACGGAAAAGGCTTAGGTTTGCCTGTAGACTGTATAGATCGTTATCGAGAACCAATTCTGATTAGTTAAAGCTCCTAAATGTTAGGTTCGATTCCTAACCAAATCCAGATAATTTTCGGGTTGGAAACGTTTTGGATGAGCCTTGGATCAATGATGTTATTGGAAAATCGTTTTTTTTTCTTTAATTTTCAAATTATTGGTATTTTTTTGAAGGGTTACTATGTCTGTATTAATAACCAGTCCGTTATTTGTTTGCCTACTGGTTACAATGTATGTCTTTAAATAATATCTTTCTTAGATAAATCGACCAGCTCAAACCGATGTAGGGGTATGAGGTGGGACCATCATCATCATCATCATCTTTGAAGTTGAACACGATTCGTTAGTGTCCGGAGGTTCCCGATTACTTCCAAATTTACTGGATCTGCTTGAAAGACGATTTGTTGAGTTGACACTTCTCTTTATTTAACTTCAATCCGGCTGCATGAATTCGGTGTCTTGTCGGTTCGTTCAATTTCACAGTTAAAATTTCAGTTCTCTGCATGGATAAGAACATCATCCATGGAACATTCGGCTCCTTGCAGTCCTTCTAGTGTGTCTTGCATTGTTTTCTGAAAGACTTCCGGCGCTGATGGCAATCCGAATGGAAGACGATTACAGTTATATCTATCCCACGGAGTGCTGAAAATAAGGTATGTTGCTGGTTTTGCTGTTCGCTTACTTTAATCTACCAGAATTCACGGCTACATTCAAGGCCATCATAACCGTCAAAAAATGGTCCACGTAGAATGTGGATGGCTCCAAAGGTTTCCGCCCCTTTGCAGTCGACCTAACACGGCTCATTCTTTCGGATACGATATGGAGCGGACTACCAGGAAAGGGTGTGTCGGCCGGCTGGAGGACCGTCTTCAGGAGGGGCGGCTTTTGAACTGGATGGCTTTCCATTCCGACTACAATGTACTCGTACCACTTGTGGAGTTTACGGCTGCAGAGAGAACAGTCGAAGATGAAGCGGCCGGCATTCTACGACCATCCTGCTCGGGCAGTGATGGACGATGGCAAAGGCTGTCAAAGCGAAGGCGCCGGTAACCACAAAGCGCTTAGTTGTTACTCAAGACGAGCAGTTTTGTCGGTTTCAGCCCCGATACCGATGATATCGTCATTTTTCTGCAGCAAATTTGCTCGTCCAGATTTTAGGTTGCTCTTTTATTGGATTTTAACGTTAGATTTTTGAACTTTTATTACGGTTTAGCATTGTGCATGCTGCTATTAGTGGCCGGTTTATGATGTTTGATGGTTTTCCTTTTTTTTTCATTGGGTAAATTTGTAAAATTTTCAGAGTCGCACTCTTGCACCTCGTAAGACACGAGAGAATAATAGACCATTTTACGAGACGTTTCTGAACTCAATTCATGAATGAAATTTTGACAGAAAGCTCGGAACCGTTGACATAACGCACGTAAAAGCAGCATCAATATCAGCAGGATCCGTGACACCTGTCAGTTCGTAAAATGGTCTATGGTCTTTATTGATGACGGTATATTGTAACAACAGGTCTGGATACAAGGATGTGAATGAAAGTGTAAATCAACTGCTTCAATTAGGGATGCACAACTGAGCTAATACAATTATGATTTACGTCACACTTGAGGCTTGGCTTTTACGGTTTGCAACAGTTACATGTGTCCGTTACCAGAGTCGTAAGGAGAAAGTGGCTCAGACCAAACCAAAAGCTTCTTTGCGCTTAGTCGACCATTCAAACTTCGAACCTTTTACGGTTATTTTATGGAACGGCAATAGTGGAGAGGTTAGAGATTAGAGAAGAAATAGGAGTAATTACCTAGGGTATTTACCAGGATCAAAAACTCCGCTTTTTTTGTGTCATGCGACCGGCGGAACGCTTCAACAGCAGCCACCTTGTCGTTCGTAGGTAGCATTCCCTTGGATATCAATGGATGACCCATGAAGTTCACGAGTATTTGCTAAGCTCACATTTTTCTTGGTTGACCCTTAGTCCGTTTTCACGCAATCGCTTCAGAGCTGCTGCCACTAGCTCGTCGTATTTTTTTTTTGTAGCTGTAAACACATGGACATCGTTCAAAAAATGTTGAGATCCCAAAGCCGCTAAGTTCATTTAGATTAGATTTACTTCTTTTTTTTTTAAGGGGAGGATTTGTTAGTAGCTAAAGGATTTATGATAAATATTAGTAAGTCATGAGTATGTGTGTCCAATCACAAATGGTGACTTCTCAACACTGTGTTAGATTTACATACTTCTAATTTTGCTAATCCACCAGATGATCCGTGATTCCTTCACGATCTGAATGACTGTCATGAGTTTCTTACTCAGAATTACTTCGCGGAGCTCTTCCAGATGGCAGTGATCGTAGATTTTTTCCGCAATCCGCATATCAAGTGGTGCTCCATGTTCGCATAATCTTTCTAGCAGTTGCCAATTATTTTCTTCAGAGTATGAAACACAAACCGGTAATAAAGAGTACTACCTATGAAAGCCTTAGAAACATGGAAACTCGGATTTTCCAGCATTCCGGTTCAGAAAGAATTGTAGTTTAAGCTTTAGCGCCATCCATTCTTAAAAACCTAAATTAATCCACTTAGCGGTCAGACCCAGCCTTTTTCATTAAAACTTATTATTTGTAAAAATAGATTTACATGAACGCTGCAATCCAATAAATGTATATTCACTCTTTAGGTTCTAAGAAATTGATGCTGTAATCTATACATTTAAAAATGCAGTCCGGTCTGTCTACCTGTCTGTCTGTCTGATCCATATAGGCTCGAAAACTACCGAACCGATCAACGTGAAAATTTGTATGTAGGGGTTTTTGGTGCCGATAAAGGTTCCTATGATAGTTTGAGACCCCTCCCTCTTCTGGAAGGGAGAGGTCCCATACAAATGAACATAAATTTCTGCATAACTCAAAAACAAACCAAGCTAATAAAACCGAATTTGGCATGTGGATGTTTTAAGGGGTAACAAATGTGTCCATAATAGTTGGCCGCCCCTCCCTCTTCTGGAAGGGAGTGGTTTCATACAAATGAAACACACATTTTTGCACATCTCGAGAACTAACCAACTAAATGGAACCAAATTTGGCAGTTTTTAGAGGCAACAAATATGTGCTTAATGGTTTGACACCCCTTCCTTTTCTCTAAGGAATGGGTCCCATACAAATGAAACACAAATTTCGCACAGCTCAAGAACCAATCAAGAAAATACAACCAAATTTGGTATGTGAATGTTTTTAGAGGTAAAAAATATTCCATAATGGTTCGACGCCCCTTCCTCTTCTGGAATCACATGTTTCTGTACAAATTTCTGCACATCTCGCGAACTCATCAACTAAATGGAGCCATATTTGGTAGGTGAATATTTTTAGTGGTGACAAATATGTTCCATAATCGAGGCAACATTTTAGATTGTAAGATAGCAACATCCGGTTTCTGGAAAACAGCCAAATATGACCGATTTCCGCCCAATATAATAATATCCGGATCTAGAATGATACACAGGAGCTCAAATCGACCACAGATACCATTTTGAATTCTAAGATGACGACTTCCGGTTTCTGAAAAACAGCTGAAAATGACCAAATACCACCCAATATGAGTTTTTCTCTAACCAGTATGACGTTCAGATTCCATAAATTGTCTGCATATGCCATTATGAAACCCAAAATGGCGACTTCCGGTTTCGGAAAAACAGCGGCACAGCGGACCAAATACCACCCAATATGGAAATTTCCTAAACCGTGATGTGGCACTAGAGCCACAAATCGAATTCAGATAACATTTTGAATTGTAAGATGTCAACTTCCGGTTTCTGGTAAACGGCCTGAAATGGACGATTCTCATTAAATATGAGTACTCCCGGAACCATAAAGATGGACAGAAGCTAAAAATTGATCACAGACACAATCTTGTACGAATGTTTTCGGAACCAGAATAATGCCCAGATGATAAAAATTGATTTCACAGGCAATTTTTAAGAATAAAACGACGACTTTCGGTTTCTGAAAAACAACCCAAAGCGACCAAA
Organism: Wyeomyia smithii; assembly: GCF_029784165.1. Classification (NCBI taxonomy): domain Eukaryota; kingdom Metazoa; phylum Arthropoda; class Insecta; order Diptera; family Culicidae; genus Wyeomyia; species Wyeomyia smithii. Next base: position 270,831,027 of record NC_073696.1, on the reverse strand, counting down.
TACCACCCAATATGAGTATCTCCGAAGCAAGAATGTTGCAAGAAGCTAAAAATTGACCTCAGGTACCATTATGAATTTTAGGATGGCATTTTCTGGTTTCTGGAAAACAACCAAAAATGGCCGTATTTCCGTCTAACATGAGTATCTCCGGATCTAGAATTGATACACAGCAGCTGAAATAAACCACAGACCCCATTTTAGATTCTAGGTTAGTGACTTCCGGTTCCTGGGAAACAGCCGAAAATGATCGAATAACACCCAATATTGGTGTTTCTTCAACCAGAATGACGCTCAGAGGCCAGAAATTATCTGAAGAACCATTTTGAAATCCAAGATGGCGACTTCCGGTTTGTGAAAAACTGCCTAAAATAACCAAATACCATCCAATATGAGTATCTCTGGAACCACTATGATACAATGAGCTAACAATTGACCTCAGGCACCGTTTTAAATTGCTAAATGGCAACTTCTAGGAAACAGTCGAAAATGACCGAATAATACTCAATATGGATATATCCGTAATCGAAATGATGCATAGAAACCAAACATTGACCCTGGACACCATTTTGAAGTTAAAGACGACCACTTTTAGTTTCTGGAAAACAAACAAAATAACTAAATACCTCCCAATATGAGTATTCCCGGTGTCAGATTGATGCCAGAAAATCTGTTGAAAATGACCGAATACCACCCAATATGAATATATTCAGCATTAATGCGATGTACAGAAGCCAAAAGTCGATTTGTTATTTGACTTTGATCATATCCTACGACCGATTCGTCGTGCATTTGCGGATCTGAAACACATCGCAAGGAATCAATGAATTTGGAACGTTCAAATAGTACGATACCACATTTAAATTATGTTGAGGCCACATATATCGATCAAAGCAGGTATAGTTTTCAATAGCCTTTGAATTTCTTTTCTTTCCATAACTTTTGAGCCACATATCAAATTGTTATGAAGTTTGTTATTTGTAAGTTTGAGAGATGACTCCTTCGTATGACACTAGTTATGTTCAAATAAGTCATGTAATCTTTGAAATAATAGACTTTCTTTGTTTTATTAACAATTTAATACATAACGGTGGCTTAAGTTCAATTATAATCAAATGAAATGGGAACGTATAGGGCAGCCAAGCTTTGAAACCACGTGTTCAATCATAATTCATCAGTTAACCCTTAACTAGCCCGCTCATCTGATAATTATATTAATCAAATCGGTTGTGTAGTTTCTGAGATAATGAAGTTTCGTGATTTTAACAATTTGGTACTTTACAGACGAAGTTACAGTCCGATTACAGTAAAATTCAATAGGGCTTTACGAGGCAGCTAGACTTATTAGTTGACACTAATTTAGTGGAAATCGGATCAGCCAACTTTGAGAAAAGTGAGTGAGTTCAAGTAGTCTTCGGAATATGTTCCTTTTCATAGCTGAATTTCACATTTTTAAACATAACAGGCAAAGTATTAGTCCGATCTCAAAACAAATCAATAGAGTCTTATGGGGCAACTAGACCTTCCATTTGACACTGATTTTATGCAAATCGGTACAGCCATCTCTGAGAAACATGAGTGAGATTAAACGGTCTCTAGAACACGTTTCTTTTCATAACTTTAGAACCACAAGTTCAATCTTTATAAAATTCAAAAGTTAAGGGTTTTTAGGTTGCCCGTTCATTTGGAACCAATTTTGTTCAAATTGGTTGTGTAGTTTTCGAGATAATGATGTTTCATGATTTTTACATTTTGACACATAACCTCTAAACTAAAAATCCGATTACAATGAAATTTAATTGGGTCTTATGGGGCAACAAGACCTTTCATTGCAATTAATTTCATGAGAATCGGTCCAGCCATCTCTGATAAAAGTGAGTGAGAGTAAAAATCTGCACATACACACACACACACACACACACATACAGAAAATGCTCAGCTCGTCGAGCTGAGTCGAGTGATATATGCCATTCGGCCCTTTGGAGCACTTTTATACTTTCGGTTTTGCAAGTGATTGCTATACCTTTCTAGGAGAAAGGCAAAAATCAGCATTCTTTGAATTAGCAAAATATTATAGTTAATTTCATACTCATAGAAAATACTGATTTTAGCCTATGAATTTTTGAATACTTTGACACTTTGTATATGTATTTTTTTTTAGAAAATTCATTGTAAAAAATTGAGCAGAAATAAAAAATCTTCAATCAAAAGTCGTATATGAGCAAGATCGCGCCAAATGACCTGTGGTCGAATATCGACCATTTTTTATTTGAATGAAACTTTGCACACGTATATGGCTTAGCAAACTGAGCATTTTCCACAGATGGAGAGGTTTTTTACACCCATGAGTTACATTCTAAAAGGGCGTATGCCTTTTGGCATAGGTTTTATTCGAAGCATTGTAGCCCAGAAACCGTTGGTTGTATAGAAAAACTGTCTGAGAATGAGTTGTAGGGAATTGAAAATGCACCATAAAAAAATATACACTGTACAAAAAAATTTTTTGAACAAAAAAAATTAAAAATAAACATTAAATTTCAATTTAAAAAAAAAAAGAGTTGAATTTTTTTTTTTAAAGAAACTTCACGTTAATACTCAACTTTAAAAAAAAAGTCCAGGATGGAGAAATGAAAAATAATTTTTTTATGGTAGATTAATTTTTTATAAAAATTTTAATTGAAACATTTTTCAAAATATTTGTGTTCTGATGATTTTAAAAGATGCAGAGAGTCATTTTGAATCAAAAAGCTTTTGGTAGTAAACATTCTAAAGGCATCGGTTTTCGAGTTATTTCTAATTTAAGCTCGAAAAATTATTAATATTTCGGAAAATACACGTTTTTCTTAATTTGTCCATAGTTCTCCAGCAAAAACCATACGTTCATTGGAATGCTTGATCAAAAATATAAAATTCATTCTTTGACAACAAAACGATTGGATAAATAACTCAAGCGCTAAACCTTAGCCTACCTACACGTTCCCCCTTGCCGAATGTTTTATAAAAAAAATATGTTTGCCGTGCAACACTACCTTGTTGTTTACTAACTGTTTGTAAAGTACGCAACCAATAACTACTGGGTTACCTATAATATCTGTTTTCGTATATAAAAACGAATGCACTACTCAAGATGATTTGTGGTCCCCGTGGTTCTGTGGTTAGCGATGTCGGTCGGCTAGCTCTCCCACACGGTTGTGACATCGGGTTCGATTCCCGATCAGGTCGAGGATCTTTTCGAGCTGGAAATTTTCTCGACTCAGCACTGGGGCACGGTGTATCGTTGTACTTATCCTACACATGCAAAATGTGCCAAAAAACAATATCGATAACGAATTCTCTCAACTAATCTAGTTGATCGAGACCGCATAAGCCCCCCAGGCTTGCGTGCGATATTGTTGTTACTACTCCAGATGTGTTAGGAACAGTTTGCATTTTGTGAAGATGAATAAAGTGAAAATGGAATACACCAAGCCCAAATGCTGTAAACCCTTTCCTGATTATCGGTGCTCATCGAGCTTACGCAAATTAAACGAAAACGTTATTGCAAAATTAAAAATATTGAACAGTCAAGCTCATTTTAATACGTCTTTATCAATTTGTGATACATGTAGTTATTGGAATGATAGTCAAGCCACCATTCATCCCTTCGTTGTTTACTATTCAGAATCTGGAACACTTCAGAATATCAGCTTCATCATAATATCGGAAGTACTCCATCATGATACTGTTGCGGTTCAGGTGTTCATTGCCAAATTAATGAGTTTTTTGAAAACAACAATAGAGTTGAAAAAGGCGATATTAATGTCTGATGGAGTTAATAACACAAGTTCAAAACAAAATATAACGTCGATGCAGAGTGGCATTTTTTTGCGACTTCTCATGTTAAAGGCCCATGCGATGCAATTGGTGGCATATTAAAACGAATGGCAGGAAATGCAAGATTAGCTTAAGAACATGAACATCCCATTACAAGCGCAAAAGAATTGTATGATTGGTCTAATCAGAAAAATAATGAAAATTCATCAAAAATGTCATTTAGTTGGGTATCATATGAAGAATATGAACAAGGAGTAACAGAATGGAGCAATATTTTCAAAAAATCTATAATAATAGCTGCCACACAAAAGTATTACTCTTTTGTTCCGATTTCAGAAAATAAGATACAAACGGAGCTGTTTTCAAAAGATGACGAATCATTTACTTATGATGTATATAAAATATAAAGTGAAACTAGTTCTGTAAAGTATCTATGTCATAAAAAAATATGTTCCTAAGATAATAAAACTCAAAAATTAATATTTGAATCTTATATATATTTATATCACTTAGAACATTCAACTCTTTTTTTGAGAACCGTTCGCCCAACCGTTTTGTTATCAAAGAATGAATTTTATATTTTTGATCAAGCATTCCAATGAACATATGGTTTTTGCTGAAGAACCATGGACAAATTAAGAAAATCGTGTATTTTCCTAAATAATTATAATTTTTCGAGCTTAAATTAGAAATAACTCGAAAACCAATGCCTTTAGAATGTTTACTACCTAGAGCTTTTTGATTCAAAATGACTCTCTGCATCTTTTAAAATCATCAAATATTTTGAAAAATGTTTGAATTAGAATTATTATAAAAAAATCAATCTACCATAAAATAATTATTTTTCATTTCTCCACCCTGGACCTTTTTTTAAAAGTTGCGTATTAACGTCAAGTTTCTTAAAAAAAAAAAATAAAAAAAAAATTCAACTCTTTTTTTTTTAAATTGAAATTTAATGTTTATTTTTAATTTTTTTTGATCAAAAAATATATTTTTTTGTACAGTGTATATTTTTTTATGGTGCATTTTCAATTCCCTACAACTCATTCTCAGACAGTTTTTCCATACAACCAACGGTTTCTGGGCTACAATGTTTCGAATAAAACCTATGCCAAAAGGCATACACCCTTTTAGAATGTAACTCATGGGTGTAAAAAATCTCTCCACCTGTTAAAAATGCTCAGTTTACTAAGCCAAATACGTGTGCAAAGTTTCATTCAAATCAAAAATGGTCGATTAAATTTTCGCGTATTTCCAGGCGATTTGAAATGATTTTGCTCATATTGATGATTGATAATTGAGCTTGAAAATACTTTACCAATTATCGGAGAAAAAATTCTGATCGATTAAGGCAAACATCATTTACTGGGTGTAACAAAATTTTCTTTTTGAATCCTAAATTTATCTTTGATTAAGTATTTCATAAGAAATGGTTGCTGGCATTTTTGTATCAATGGATTCACCCCAAAAGCTTTGTTCTGATGAGCTGCGGAAAACCATTCTAAATAGTTGGTCCATGGTGCAAAATCCCGCGTGTAAGTCTGAAGCATAAAAACAACGACAAGCTGTTGGTTTCAAGCCCGGTGCTGTCTCAAAAACAAACAATCTCATCACTCTTTAGCTCGTTTGACCTTACATAACACACTGCCAGGAATTGATAATAAGTTGGTGATTTAAGTAAACCTCTGAACGTTACACACATAACTGAGATTTTTACCGCCCCACAAAAGCCCTCAGATGCGATTTCAGTCTCCCATTGATGCTGCTGTGTATTCAGCAACAATAGTTTTACTCATTCCAGCAGGAAATACACCAACTGTTTGCATTTTCCATTGTCCAGCTTTCTGTCTCTCTCTGAATGAAGCATGTCCACATCAACACCCGTACATCTTCACGGCAGCCTTCTGCAACAGCAACGGCTAACGGCAACGGCAGCAGCAGCAGGAGACCGGATATTTGTTGGCTATTGCATAAACATTAATAATAGTTCGGTTGGATTCCTGACATGGACGACCCGAAGCGTCCGTTTGACCCACCCCCTCCATGCCCTTAACGGCCATCTGGGGTGGCGGAATGAGGTGGTCTGCAGTGAACACACAGCTCCCACAGTCGGAAGCAACAAGATGGAATTTATTCAGAAATGCACTTTGAGGTTCGTAGCCAGACCGAAGGAAATTGCACACCATATTGGTTCTGGGCTGGACAACAGTTCCTCTCGAGAGACTCGGAGCTTGACAGCGGGCGCTAATTGAAAATAATTATTCATTTCCGAAGACCGGTAATCGATCCGATTGGGAAGGGAGCGCACTGCGTATGTGTGAGTGCATATGTGGCCGGCAATGCTTGCAGCAATTATGCTGGAGTTGAGTCCGTTTTTTATTACCATGCCCAGCCCAGAGTTCTGTTTGGATGGTCTTTGCAGCCTATCTCTGATCTTATCTCTGTTCGAAACACATCCGTTGATGCTAGCTGTAATAAAACTGGACACTTGCTTGAAAGGTGGAATGGTTTATTTGTGGAAGCAATCAGGCGCACACACCGGATACGATTGAAACTTCGCATCCTGATACCGCAATCAGTATCTGGCCGATGCGATGGATGGTGAATGCATTTTATTCTCACTTCTGCAGGTCTCGATCTTTGATGGCATAGTCGTGTGCATGGGGGTGGTTTTATCTAATGTCTGAAATTAAACACAAATTTAATGGCCAAAAATCGGATATCTCAAGCATCTTAGATTGAATTCTATAACAACAAAAATTTACGTTAAATTTATATCCCATAAAATTAATGAGAATTAACTCTAAAAGTTAGGTTGTAGCTAATAACGAAGCACTTATCAAAACTAATCGATTTTCTACACATCAGTCGTAAAACGGGTTCAATAGGTTCTGCAGTTCTCTACAGTCCACGATGCGGTAAATAATCGAAAGTATTTATATATCATCGACAAAAACAATCTACCGCCCCGGCTGAGCACAGTAGCAACACCGTCGAAAACTATTGAGAACAATAATGGGCCCATCTTACTACCCTGAGGTACGCCAGCAGAATTTGAAAATTCGACAGAATCATAATTTTCAATTCGTACATAGTGTCGTCTGCCAACTAAGTAGGAAACCATCTATATGCGCAGGATAGGAAATGCAGCTTACATACAAAACGACATCCGAATCCGGTTTTACGATGAAACGCCCAAAAAACTCTCGAATAATCATTCCACGTCAAGATCAACCGACCAAGTAGTTGAACAGGACGACAAATTTGAAATGCTGTTGGAAAATTTCGAGATCAAAAATGTTAAAGACATGGATAATTTTTGAAACCATGATGATATTTAGAGGCCAGAAATTGATTCCAAGAGCCGTTTTGGATTCCAAAATGGCCATTTTGGACTAGAGTACAGGAACCGAAAGTTATTACCTTAAAATTCATAATGACGCTACCCATATTGGGTGGTATTTTATCATTTTGAGGTGTTTTCCATAAACCGGAAGTCACCATCTTGGTATTAAAAATGGCATCTGGAGTTAATTTTCGTTTTCCGGGCAACATTTTGGATATGATTTGATTGTGATATTATATGATTTGGTCCATTAGGGTTACTTTTGCATCTGGGGTCGAATTTTCACTGATTGGCAAATGTAAAAAGTGATTTTAATTTTTGATAGGTTTACAGAGCACTGAAAACGAATTACAAGCAAGAACTATCAATACGTAATTTTCGGGTTCACCGCAAAAGGTCGAATTACGGAAGGCAGAATTCTATGTTAGGATATTTTTAGAAGGATATTTAATGGGTAGAAACGTAAAAAATAGAATTACGAAGAACACGGGAGGCAGAATCAGAAAAAAGTGAGAAGTCGAATAATGAATGCTGCAAACAATAATTAGAAAAAAAAAACATTATTCAAAATTTTAACGTTTGCATTGAAAAAGTGATCAAAAACTATCGATTCACATAGGTTGACGAAACTACCCATGCAGCATCAATCATAGTAACCCATGAGTCAGCAGAAAAAAATTGACAGTTCTATCAGTCGAACTCTGACTCTAGTTAAACTGCTTTCATCTTTTTTCTGGAGCGTCTTTTCATTTTGGTTATGGCTCAGCTTGAATAACTCTCCCAAGCGTGGTTTTCGTTCAGGAGGCTAGAGTGATCCCTCAGCTATCAACTTATGCAAATAGCGTGTCATAATAGGTGTTTAATAAGTTGTGGTAATTAAAGCAAAGTGATCGATCAAAAAATCGATCAAAGCAGATAGGACATTTTGAAATGTTTCTCTAGAACTGAACGGTAGCCCACCGCGTCGAAAACAAACATCGTGCGGCACTCTGTGGAGTGAAAGTGAAAAAAAAGCATCCGAAAACGTTATTTTTTTACAATCCTTTCAGAGTTCTCAATTCCCGCTTGTTGCATGGAAGTGAACTGTCAAAACACCTCATTATATTTCATGCGATGGAAGCAAGACAACAAAATCAGTTTATCAGTTAACGAAGATTGTCAAGGCATCGGTCAGTGTCAGTGAAAAAGTGTTTCGGTGAGGTTTATTTTGGTTAAGTGGACTGTTTGTTTTTCTTTTTCGCTTTGAAGTGAAAATCATTTGGTTGGATTTGTCGTCAAATTTTATTCCGTAACCGTGAACGATGCGCGCGATCTATTTCATCTGAGTATAACAGCACGTTACTAAGACGAAAATTTAGTGTATCTGAAAGAGTGCTGCGATCATTGGAAGTGGAAATTGAAAATGATTGGCTGTAAGTTTCGTAGAATTTTGCTGGGGAAAATGACTTTTATCAGCACTGCGCCGGATACACCCGTTTTGGGCTCTTCAACATCTTGGCAGACAACAATCAGAACTTGAAACGGAATCTCGGTTCCGAACGGCCGACGGCTCTGAGCAACTAGAAGCTCCAAGGATGCTGAAAAGGAAGACCGAGGAAAAAGTGGATACATCGCTGCGTGCGCTTGGCCGGGAGGTCGGAGCAAACGGCCAAACCGTGGAAAAGTATCTGACGAATATTGACATATATATATCTGGACGTCCCGTCTACTGGTCTCGGAGCTGCAGGCAGTGGTGCAGCGGCAGCGGCTGAATAAGGTGGTCAAGACGATTTTCCTGGCGAATCACGACGTGGCGGAGTTGATGGGGGATGAAACCTATCTCACTCTGGGTGGCAACGACTGGCAGGGAAGTTGGTAGGCCGCTCGCAAGGGCGACGAATTTTTCTACAAAGAAATTTATCATCATCCGAAAAATTAGTAAACATTTATGGGCTTATGGCGATACACATTTCCAACTTGAAACTAGTTTTCGCATTTTTTTCTAATAAAAAGGCAACTTTATTTTGAAAATGAAAGTATTGGCCATCACTAGCTATAATTTTGGTTTATCAGCTCGAAAAACGCTCCGATAAAAGAGTTTGTATTTTGAGGTGATTCACTCATCAAACCTGAGGGAGCTGGTAGCCACAAGGTTACAGAGTCCGCTTTGATAAGTAGATGGTCGTGAGTTCGAATCTTGTTTAGAAGCAGGCCATTTTTGATTATCAAAGGACTTAAGCATGGGTTAATTCTCAGGCTCCTTATCCACCACCACCACCACCCCCTCACTTGGTACGAATCACCTAGAAATAGAGAACATTTATATGCTTCTGAAATAACTTTGCTCTTGCATCGATAGAACCGCGATACACACATACCCTTCACACCCTTCTCGTGATGAAATAACATTTGTACGTCTCTGGGGTTGGGTTTTTGGGTAGACGAACGCGCGCGTCGTCGCTCTCACGCAGTCGGTAGAATTAGAATCGCAATACTACATACGGTGAAATTTCGAAAAGTAATGCGACAAACACACTAACACAAATCTCCTCCATACCCGTGATGCTTGTGGAGTGTGCAGGAGTATATCCGGCTCTCTAGTAGCAACAAGTATCGAACTAACTTTCCTTTCCTTCCTTCCTTTGATCTACGTTCTCAAGCTGAAGTGATTCACTCATCAAACCATTTTTCGATGTCTTCATATGAGCAGAACTGCTGATCACCTAGTTAATATGCCAACGAATGAAACAAGTAACTTCCCATTTGAGCATTTTTATGTTAGTTTCAACGATTTTATCAAAATGAGGCCGAGCGTTGTCATGCAGTTAAGATACATTTTCAAGCCTCTGCTCGTATTGTGACCATTTTTTACGCAGTGCTCAGCTTAATCACATTAATTAATACCGTCAAAATACCGCCAATACCGTTTCCAGTTATGGTTATGTTCGGTTTCAACAGCTCATAATAAAAGACAGGCCCACACGGCGCGGTCGGTCTTTGGAAATAGAGTACACTATATACTCGGTAGAATGACTCCTGCGGGTGGTCGTGGTTTCGAATCTTAGTAGAATCAGGCCATTTGGTTGTCGAAGGACTTAAACATGGGTTTATTCTCAGGCTCTCCACTACATACCCTTCCTTCAAACTGAATTCTGTAGTACCACTGCTGACTTTAATCCTAACTGAAATGAGTCCCTCTCATAATCATAATAAAACTGGTCTGAGTAACGTTTAATAGTTCTCTTCAGGGAATTGTAATCTTGGCTGGAGGACCGAGCTTTTGATAATACTTCTTCCTCTTGACAAAATAAATCCTTCTTAAAATAAAACTGATCTCAGGAACATATATCCTCTACGAGGGATTGTAATTGGCGATATTGGCACGGGGAACGAGGTTTCAATAAGACTCCTTCCCAGTGGCGTAGCTACGGTATGGTGAGCCTGGTGCGGTAACAAAAACGTGGGCCCCCAATGAAAATGACTGGGCAGTTTTTACTTCCATAAAAGGAATTAAGACAAACAAAAAAGTAGGAGGGTGGTATTCAAGACACGACCGCATGACGTTGACTACCGTATTCTTATAAAAAAAAATATATTCCATTGAAGCAAATAGTAGAGGGAATTGCAGCGCTTCTTTTACAAATCTTCTGTAACAAAGTTTCGAGGCACCAAAAGGTACCAGTTGCCGATTATTCTCGTTTACTGGTTAGTCCGTCCAGAATTCCAGCCATTTTAGTATTTTGCAGTAGCTATTTATTACACCAGCATAACAGGTAAAACCGGCACGAGATGACCGGTACTATTTTGTTTTTCCTCCTTTTAGCTGCTAACACCGAGCGTCCGGTATCCGGTACGGTTTAATAATGAAACTGATGGGGTGAAATGTTCGAACGATACGTTTCATACCAAGGCTTCGTCAGATAATTAGAAAGAAGGAGGGGCTACATAGATGATGGAATGGTAGAGACAAATGTTTCTTGAAAGCTGCGCCGGCCGCTGTCGTAATATTAACACCAACACAAACATGCATTTTTGCAATTTTTTTCCGCTAGCAGCAGCATTTGGTAAAACAGAAAATTCAATTAGCCGCTTCTGTACCAAAATTTCGAGGCACCAAAAGGTGCCAGTTGCCGATTATTTTGTTGTTTTTTGGTTAGTCTGTCCAGAATTCCAGCCATTTAAGTGTTTTGCAGTAGCCATTTACTACTAAAGCCACTAGCATAACGGGTGAAACCGGCACGAGATGACCGGTACTATTTTGTATTTCCTCCTTTCAGCTGCTATCACCTAGCGTCCGCATGTCACTGGTGCGGTTTTGGAATCAGAATGATGGGGCGCCGGCCGCTGTCGTAAAATTAACACCAACAAAAAGATGCATATTTGCAAGGTTTTTTCCGCTAGCAGCAGCATAAACATCGGAAACAGAAAGTGACAACAACAATAACAACAAAGTCAGATCGATTGTATCCGTTAGTGTCGACTGTGCTTGGGAAGAGAGGTAGTGATTGGCTGCGCGGTATGATTTAGACAATCGATATTAATTACCAATTTTTCAATAGTGTATCTCAAACAATAGTTTGTTTTTGTTACATAAATTTAACCGTAAAAGAATTTCTGATCGATTGATGCCAAAACCTCGAAAACCTGATTATAGATGACTGCAAAATAAGCGCTCAAAACCTGACCACTTTTCTCTGGTTTTCCCTGGTTGAATTACTAGATTTTCAAATTCAGGGGCCTAACTTCGATATAGACGTTAGTCAACGTCAAAACTTAAATTTTTCTGCTTATTTATTCCGTTGTCCGCAAAATCAATAATTAGGCATTTAGATACTCATTTTCCGAGCCGATTGGTTGGCAAAATGAGAAATTACAGATCCAAAATTATTGGAATCAGTGATTTCACGTTCGATTGATAAAATGGCAAGGTTTGTTAATCTCAAGTTACTCATCGTTGACCTCAAATAGTTCTTGTTCAACTTTAACTTAAAGAAACTTGATCAACTTTAACTTAGAGCCAACTGTTTTCAGGTGCATATAGTCTCGCGTGAACGCAGATTATTTCCCTCGCTCTGTTTCATGTTTTCAAGTTAGCCACACAGAAACACAGATAGACAGCGTTTTCCAGACTTGGTAAAAGCACCGCTCCGAGCCGCTCGGTGACATCGCCACTTTATAGACACCAAGCACCACGAGCGTATTATCGTCTTATGTGACATTCGTAGCAAGCACCAGCTCGGCGCAAGAGCTAAAAAAGCTACGAATGCAGTGCGAGAATCTTGTGTTCGTCACCTGGAGGCACGTTGAGCGTTTTTTTTTTTCGTTTTGTTTTGATCCGTGAAGAGATATTTGCTGTGTGATGCTTTTCTTAATTTGTTGCGCCCCAAGCTGAAGACCAAAGCACCTGGCCGAGTGCGTGTGAGTTATGAAGCTAGAGCTACAATCAAGCTCTGCTTGAGATGCTGTGCGTACCTTAACAAATTTGATTAGGAATTTTGTAATATTTTTTTAAATATAAACTCGTTTTTTGAATAAAGATTGATGATTATGCTTCCTGAAACGACGGAAAGTATCAAAATAGTGTCTTGGTTATATTCCACTGTATTTTCTGGCTGAAGGCTCAAACATATAAAGCAATTTAAACCTCATATTACAGGGAATATTTACCGAAACGCATGCTTTCTTTAAACGAAACAAACGAACTCAAGTAATTGCAACCGTTGCAAAAGTTGTAAAAAAATTTCAATGTTCTTTTGAAACTTTTACACAGAGCATTATTTTACTGCTTCATTACATTAAATTTCATTTCTTTGAATTCATGACATTTAATTTCAAAAACAGCACAAATGTATAGTCACTCACTCACCCGCATGCGTCGTCAGCGTTCACCCTCTGCACTAGCTGTAAGGTGTATTATACATAGCTTATATAGGCAGAGTATAAGGAGACGGAGATGCCACGAAGCAAAAAAAGCAAGCAAAATGATTCGGGGCTGCACCGTGCGCTCTATGTAACTTTAGAAAAACACCAACGAAGAGATATCCGCTCTGTGGTGGTTTTCTTCATTCTTCATGGGTCGAATCATCGACCGAAGCACCCAGCTCAAGTGCGTGATACCTAGCAAGCAAGAGCCCAAGTTTTGTTCCGCCTCTAGTGCGGTGCGTGCTTTACCAAGTCTGGTTTTCAGCATTGCAAAAAGTTGCTCCTTCGTTGCGTGTTTCAACGTTGCATCGAATGTTTTTTGCGATCGCAAAACATTCAACTTCGGCATCAGTCGAATCACGAATCATGGTAAAAATGAACATCGGTATAACGTATACTATGTCCGTGTGGATCACGAGAGCAGAGTGGCGAGCACAGATACATGAGGTTAAGTTCAGATGGGCATGATGACCGGTTCGGTGTTCACAAGATTTTGGGGCCCCCTTGAGTGGTGGGCCTGGTGCGGACCGCACCAACCGCACCCCCCTAGCTACGCTACTGCTCCTTCCTCTTGTTGACATAATAAGTCCATCTTAGAATCAACTTGGCCAGTGAAGAACGTTAGGTGTAGTCCCACTCCAGGGAATTGTAGTTTGGCAATATTGGTAGGATAGAAAGAGGTTCAGTATAGTAGTAGAGCAGTAAGCTTGACATGAAACAGTAAACTCTCACACACAAGCACGGATATAAATGAAAAGCGTATCATTTACTTCAATAGTGATACTGCCAATGATATGAAGTGCGGAGTACAGAAAACACCTGGGCAATATCACAATAGATCAAATGTCTCTGTTCGCAGTGATGACTCCACACAGGGAAAAAAACAGGCCCGTCCATCCAAATTACAACATAACCTTCGTGGTGTGTATTTGGAGGAGCTGACGACGTAGAAGCACGATCGAGCAGTGGCCATGATTTTTTCTCTTTTCATCACCCTTCACGTTGCGACGACCCTTCTTTTTTGCCGCTTGAGCAGTTTTTCACCGAATAATTCTTCCAATTCAGCGTCTGTGAAAGTTTTTGCCTATTTTCACGCGAACAGTCGGAACATCAAAATTAAATTAGCACGAGTATTTCCTCAAACTTGTTTTTAACTCTCGATGCGCTTCAGCAGCCGTATTTGAATGAAATGAGGAATAGGAAAGTTATACTTTCCGTGAATTATTTGGCAAAAAGTTGAAAATTTCCACACAACTTAAGGGTTTTGATACCACAATTAAATCAAGCGGTTTGTTTACCATATATCTCAGCTCATTTGTTGCTGGTGCCATTTATTGATCAAATAACCTTATACAGTTCGATGCGTTCGTTTAGACGCACCATGTTTTTCATAGGTTTTTCTTTCAAAACAAATTGGATTTTGCATGTCTACCCTTTTTTAATTTGTTATCATAAACTAAAACAAACAGCATCATTTTTTCAGAAAAAAGTGCACTTGATGGAAAAAAATACGAAAAATTGAAAATAAACCGATGCATTCGTTTAGACGCACCTCAAGTTAATGTAGAAAAAGCTCAAATTTTCTGTGTCAATCAGTTTGCTAATAATTTGTAGCTCCTTCCTTATTATTAATAACTTCAAATACTATTCTGGGCATTGAATTGACAAGGTTCTGAAGAGTATTTACAGAGATTTTTTGCAAACATGAACGTATGCATGATTAAAGTTCCTATACTGTGTTGAACTGGCGCCTATTGGTGTAATGGAATTAAATGTTAATCGATCCAAGCGAAATTTTGGCGGGAGAACGGTTATGATATTGGGAGGATTTTCTTATGTCGAGAAGCCTCCTAACTGCAGGATCACCACCAAAATGAATTCCTGCAACTACTGTGAGCTTCTGGAAGACGTTTTGGTTCGATACTGGGTGGATCATTTGTATGAACCTGTTGTATTTCAACAAGACAACGCTTCTACTCATGTTTCCCGGCAAACCAAGGCCTGGTTTTCTGAAAAAGATACCACTGTACTTGTTTGGCCAGCATGTAGCCCAGGTTGTAACCCGATCGAGAACCTCTGGGGTAACTTGGCTGCAAGAGTTTACACCAATAGACGCAAGTTCAACACAGTATACGATTTTTAATCATGCATACGTTCATGCTTGCATAAAAGCTCTGTAAATACTATCCAGAACCTTGTCAATTCAATGCCCAGAATAGTATTTGAAGTTATTAATAATAAGGAAGGAGTTACAAACTATTAGCAAACTGATTGACTCAGAAAGTTTGAGCATTTACTACGTTAACTTGAGGTGCGTCTAAACGAATGCATCAGCTTATTTTTAATTTTTCGCATTTTTTTTCCAACAAGTGCACTTTTTTAAAAAAAAATGATGTTGTTTGTTTTAGTTTATGATAACAAATAAAAATAAGTTTCGACATTCAAAATCCAATTTGTTTTGAAAGAAAAACCTATGAAAAACATGGTGCGTCTAAACGAACGCATCGCACTGTACTTTAGGCATTCACTAATTAATAAGGTCATTAAAAAAGAAGAAAAAATTTACCACAAAAAGTTTATAGTTTTTAACCATTCGTGTGAATTGTGTTTCTAGTAGAACAATTATGGGTTATTTGGACCCCTAAGAAAAAAATCAGGACATTAAGGTCAAAAAAAAAAAACAAAAAAATCACAGGAGGGTTGTGTGCAAAGCCACGACCGCAAGGATGAAGTAGAATACTTTTACAAGAAAACCCGGCTGCTTGCGTGTCATTTTTTAATTTGTTGTTCAATTCAATATCGGATAAGATACCGATCACATCTTGGCGTTATCACTGACAGTGCGAATTTCCTTGTGATAGAATAAACAGTGAAAAGCTGATTTAACACTCAAAACTAGACGGCTCATGTGTTGTCAAAATGAGTCAACTTTTCATTGAATGCATTTACTAGTGCCCGCTATCGCACAGAGACTGCATTTCACTAAAGTGCCTCACTGCATCAGCTGCTATCGATGCTAAACCCGCTGCAACTGCTACGCTATCCGTAGCTATGCTAATATTTTGGCCGCTATACGCTGCTATTGGTATCCGCTGGCCCAGCTGCTATCGATGATGAGATCCGTTGCAACTAGTGCACTATCCATTGCCATGCCACAGCTGTGGCCGCTATCCACCTGGTATCCACCTATCCACTGCACTGCTACTGCTGCTGCTAAGGGAAGACTGCTGTTGTCGCTGTCTAGAACTATTATGAGCGGCTTCGACTGAAACAGGCTTTTATATAGGGATGAAAAACCTATCGATAGTAGTAGGAAATCATCGATAACTATCGATAGCCATTTCAGTCGATAATTCTCATCCTTAGGTCTCTGTCATAGTAGACGCAAACGCGTGCGATGGGGCGAGAGACTTGCCGTAGGTAAATGAACAGCTCTCTGTACGGCTGTTCCAGCTAGCTGGCATCCCGCCATGTTTCGAGGACTATCATCTCAGCGTGTGTGTAAACGAGATAGCATATCACCGCCACTTTTCATACGCATAACATAGCATCTGTCAATGGGGCCCGCAAATTGCGGATCCGCAGTGATGTTAGCTCCTAACGGAGCAAAGCAAATAAGATAGAGATGCCAGCTAGCTGGGCTGTTCATTTACCTACGGCGGGTTTTTAGCCCCATCGCTCGCGTTTGCGTCTACTATGACAGAGGCCTTACTCTTAGGCCTCTGCCATGGTGAACGCGAACGCGTGCGATGGGGCGAGAAACCTGCCGTAGGTAAATGTACAGCCGTAAAGAGAGCTGTTTATTTACCTATGGCAAGTTTCTCGCCCCATCGCTCGCATTCGCGTTCGCCATGGCAGAGGCCTTATACAGACAAATAGCAAATTTAAAATGGTAAGGTCTATGATTCTGTCGACCGTGCTTGGGAAGCAATGATATTAACGACTAATCAGATCAGTCGAATTTTGCGCTTCAACAAGGATTGACCATTCTCAATAATATAGTTGCTTGTCATGATTTGGGCTTGATAATTTTTGAATTTTAATTATGCGAAAAATTATTTTTTATGCCTATAATGAAAGCTTTTCGGATGTTGTGCTCATGACTGAAGGAAAAGATAATTCAGTAAGTTCTGAGACACATAGATGAAGCCAAATATATATGTTTCAAATTTCTTGAAAGTGTAAATTGATTTAAGAGAAAATATTAACTCTTCACTAATTTTTTTATTTAATCCTGAAAAGGACAATTTGTTGTTTAATTCAATGTTTGATAAGATGCCGATCACATCTTTGCGCTATCACTGGCAGTGCGAATAAAGTATTCCTTGGGGGAGAATAAACACTGAAAAGCTTCCCAGAACGTTCTTTTCATTGGATGCATTTGCTAGTATGCCTGCTATCGCTCAGAGACAGCTTTTCACTAAAATGCCACACTGCATCAGCTGGCCCTATTTATATAGATGCTGAGACCAACGTCAACCGCTGCGCTATCCCCGTTGCCACAGTAGTGGACGCTTCCGTTGCCATTGGTATCCGCTGCCCTGCATCACCTGGTCCTGCTATCGCAGGGCTAGTGGCGAACTTGGAGCAAAATAATAGTGACTTTAGTGACTTTTTTCATTAAAATAGTGACCAAAAATATACAAAAGAGGGTTTTGAAATTTATTGTTGAACCATAAATGAATTAAATTTTATCTGAAATTTATGTCTTTAAAACATAGGATGTGCAATGATTTGTTCTCGTAGAAAAAAAGTCTAACTAAAATCTGTATCATAATATCACATTGAAATGGTTGTAATAACACCTTTTTCAATATATTCGAATACAAGTTTTCGAGTTATAAGTGTTTATGAAAGTACGTGAACGAATGTATGCACTCTCGAATACGCATTGGTGTGTTGGTGGTCTGTCACTGTCAGTTGTATTTAGTTCTTGATGTGCGATGTAACAAATCCGGAAAGTCGTAGTAAAACGATGTTTGGTCAGTGAAATCGTGTGAAGCTAGGCGCTAGGAGAGATTTCGTTTATTAAACCATCGAAAAATACAAGGAAACATTATCTTTGGGGGATCGTTGAAAATTCTGTCAGCCACGATCTGCAAGGATGCCGCAAGTCGTGAAATTGTGACTGTTATGAAGAAGCGTGTCCGGCGAAATGATAACGTTCAGTTTTTAATGCCCATCCATCTGAGTATATCTATTGAATCGGTCCACAATATTTTGGCCGATTCTTTTAGAAAAAGAGGCTCGATAGAGTGAAGATAATACTTTCACCACTCGCTGTTCGCAGGTTCATTGTTTCTGATGAGAAACAATTTGGCCTGGAGTGTGACTGCTTACACAAAATAATCGAATGTGGGCAGCAGCAAGAGACAACATTTCAGAGTTCTAAAGGAGTGTTCCTCGATTGCAGAGTACAGCTTTAGTGATGGTCTCGGGAGCAATTTGAAAGCGAGTAAACTTCCTCTGATTTTCATTTACAAAGACGCCGAATTTAATGCTGTTTATTATAAAACGGTAGTTTTGGAAAAAAACGTTACCCCGTGTCTTCGAAAACTCTTCAGAGCTAATTACTATATGTTCCAGCAAGACGGTGCATCAGCGCATACTGCGAACTTGACTCAAGGTTGGTATAGGGACAATTCGAGGGACTTTTTGAAAAGAAGTAAATTGCCGTTAAGTTTACCTGATCTCAACTCAATAAACTTTTTTTACAAAATCTCCAGCTTGTAAAGCGGTTATCCAGAAAATCTGGGAATCCGTGCCGCCTGTGACAGCTTCGAAATGCGTTTGAAGTTGGTTAAGCTAACTAAGGGAGGGGTCTTTCAAAATATAGTAAAAATAGCATTGTTCGTTCCGAAAATCTGCAAAAACAATACTAAGCCTGTTTGTCCCATCAATGATTTTCCACGCATATTTAACCCACTTGGTATTTTCTAATCAAATTCGTCCCACTAAACACTCGTTTGTTTGATTTGCAGCATGGGACAAATATGCGTAGAACGCGTTATCATTATGGAATTTCGAAATGGTATCTGGTAAACACCGGTAGGTTCGGATGATTGAAAGCAAAATCCTACGAATTGAGACTTAAACACGACTATGCACAATATAAGCTCGGCTGGTTTAAGACGCGAGTAGCTTGTAGAATAAACCTTTACATTCCTTTGCAGCTCTTAGACAATTCGTTCGTAACTATTCTGCACTGTTCACTTCGATGAGAAATTTGAAAACATTGCCTGGCATGAAACTTCTATGATGATGATGATGATGATGGTCTCACCTCATACCTCTACATCGGTTTGAGCTGGTCGATTTATCTAAGTAAGATATTATATAGAGTCATACAATGTACCCAGTTGACAAACAAATAACGGACTGGTTATTAATACAGACATAGTAACCCTTCAAAAGAATACCAATAATTTGAAAATAAATAAAAAATAAACGATTTTTCAATAACATTGATCCAAGGGTCATCCAGAACGTTTCCAACCCGAAAATTATCTGGACTTGGTTAGGAATTGAACCTAACATTTAGGAGCGTTAACTAATCAGAATTGGTTCTGGATAACGATCCAGAACTACGAGAGAGATCCTATGACACTATAATTCCCGATAACGAGCTCTACAGTCCACAGGCAAACCCAAGCCTTTTCAGTTTTTTTCTCCGAACCCTTTTTTTAAATCGTAAAAGCAAATAAATTAAGAAAATAAAGGTGACAGTAACCCAAAAAGCAACTTATCAACCCATTATGCTTTTTGTTTCAATTTCAGGGGTTTAAACCTGATGTACTCAATATCCAGATTGTCTATGTCAGTCTACGCGCGCGTGGCTCAAACATGTGTAGCCGACTCATTTTTTTTAACTCTTATATTAAATATTATATATACAAAAAATTCTATATAATCTGTCTACAAGACAGACTTTATGTGTGAAATACAAAGCCTTTTAAACTCCGCCATTGTTGCTGAACGTTTTACTTGTCTTGGCATCGAATTGAAAAAGTTTATTCCTTTGTACGACAGAGAGTTCTGTGATCTTCCGAATAAAAAATGTGGTGTTCTAGCATCATCCGCGTTTCTAGTGTTGTATCTATGAAAATCACTTCCTCTATCAATTCGATCACACAAATAGCGAGGCAGCATATTATTCAAAATCAATGCGTCCAGCATAAAACTCGAGGAAGTGTATCTATTACATCTTAATATTATTCGCATTACTTTATTTTGTAAGCGCTGCAGTCTCAACATTTGTGTATTGTTTGCAAGAAATATTATGGATGAACAAAAATCTATATGTGGTGAAATGATTGACTTATAAAGACTAATTTCACTACTAACAGTCAATTCATTTTTGAAACGGCACAAAATACCGTATTTTTTCGCCATTTTCTTGATGACATCATCTATGTGAGACTTAAAAATTAATTTGTCATCAATAATAACTCCAAGATAATTTAATTCATTTACGCGATCAATCGTCTCACCATCAATTACAATGTTTACGTCTGGTCTGGAGTTGGCAGAAGAAATAATCAAGTACTGTGTTTTACTAATATTCAATTTAAGCTGTTTAAACTTTAACCAATTCACCAGATAATGTAAATCTTGATTCAAAAGTGCAACAATATCGTTTGGATTTTTCGCTGCAATGAACAGAACAGTGTCATCGGCAAATAAATTTATATCGCAAAACCGTAAAACTCGCTTCATGTCATTAATATAAATTATGAACAAAATGGGCCCCAAAACACTTCCTTGCGGTACACCAAGTGTATTAGCAATGGAATCCGTTTCAATGTCCAATGTTAGCAACAATCAGGGCCTAGAAATTGTTTCAAAAGCGCGATTTGGATCCAAAAATACAGCAAGAATAGTTTCTTTAGCCTCGATGTTTTCTTTCCATTTTGCTAACACCAGATTCAATGCAGACTCACAAGAGTGCCCCTCCCGATAACCTGATTGCTCTGGAATTAGCAAATCATTACGATTTAAATAATCTATCAGCTGGCCTTTTACAACAAGTTCTAATATTTTCTCTAATGTGTTCAACATGTTAATGGGACGGAACTCTTCGGCTTTATCCGTCCCAGTGATCTTGGGGATAGGAACCACAAGTGATTCCTTCCAAACTTCAGGCACGTGCCCTGTTTGCAGTGATTCATTAATAAGGTCCAGCAGATCGTGTCCAATGACATGAAAGCAGTCTTGTATTACTTTTGCGTTGACATTGTCGATACCAGCCGATCTCTCCAAAGAAAAACAAATATCTTTCAACTCTGCAAAAGTAATAGGATGAAAACCATCAAAGCTACAATTATTATTGATCGGCTGTATTATCTCGTCCGGCTCATTGACCAAATCAATGCTTTGATTTATCGATTGAACACTGTTAACGAAATAATTGTTAAATTCATTTACTATTACTCGCGCCGATTGTTCTTCTAAGCCATTAAAAGTTATGGATTGCGGGTTACAATCTTTACTTTTCATTAGTATCTTTAAAATTTCCCATAACTGTTCGCTGTTATTTTGATGTTGATCAATCTTCCGCTGTATATATTCACACCGAGCCTTTTTCAAGGCACGTGAATACATGTTACGCGCCGCGGTGTACCTATACCAATCATCGTTACTGTTACTTCTGTAAAACTGCTTGTACCTTTTATCTCTTTTTCGTTTAAAACAAAAATTGTCTCATGATCTGTAATTTTGTAATCGGCCTCTGTAAAGGAATGAACATTATCAAAATTTGAAAACACGTGATCTATTAATGTACGAGATTGTCTGGAAATTCTTGTATATTGACAAACAGTTTGTCGCAAATTGAAAAAATCTGCTAATTGCTTTAATTGATTCGAATTTGGTTCATTAAGCCAATTAATATTAAAGTCACCAGCGATAACGTTTAATTTATTTAAATCTACAAAACTCTCCCACCAGTTATCTAAAATTTCCAAAAAACGCTGGTCACTTGAACTGGGGGAATGGTATACAATTCCGAAATTTCCCATCGTCATGCCTCTTTCAACTGATATACCCAGGAACCAATTGTTTTCAACACATTCGTTTAACCGAGTGTTGAATTTAACAGATTCCTTGGCGTAAATAGCAACCCCTCCAGTATGTCTGGAGTGTAAAGGGCAAAAAGCAACTTTGTAACCCGGTATGTTATATTGATCAAATGCATCAGCTTCTACTTTATGAGTTTCATAATTCACTTATTATATTTGAAGCTTGAATTTAAAAATTGAGCAATAACTTTGACTTCATTGATACCGAGGTCTTCATTTAGACTTTTTAACAAGTCAATAAAGACTTCGGGGGAATATTGATCACTCATTCCCACAATTTTCAACTTAGGCTTAGCGGTTGTAGGAATAACAGCATTATATTTTTCACCTAAATTGCTTTCAATGTCCTTTTTCACGACTTCAATGTTATCCCCTGTCGCACACTCAGCAATTATCGAACCTACTTTCCCGTTTCTAAAGTTTCTAATTTTGTGTTTTTCAGGATCTAAATTATTTTTCAAAAAAATTCTAGTATCTTCACTAGATTGAGAAAACTCGACTGGTTTAATCACAATGACCGGCCGAGTCTTACGGTTTTCCATTCGCTTCAATTTATTTGAATGGAAATTTTATTATGATGGAAAAGTTAACAAAAATGCCCTACAAACCGAACTGTTCAAATATTCTGTAAATGAGAAGGAAGCTTTCTAAAGTATGTTGCAATACAACAATAGTTAATTTATACATTTAAAGCTAAAAAAGTGACTTTAGTGACCATTTTGTCGTAAAATAGTGACTTTAGTGACTTTTTAGCGTAAATAGTGACTTTTTAGTGACTAGGCTCAAAATAGTGACAAAGTCACTAAAAAGTGACTCGCTACTAGCCCTGCTATCGATGCTGAGACGCGCTCCGCTATCCGTTGCCATACCACAGCTTTGGCCGTTGTCTGCTGCACTGCTACTGCTGCTGTATCCACTGCTGCTGCTTGCTGCTAAGGGAGGACTGCTGTTGTTGCAGTCTAGAATTATAATGAGCGGCTTCGGGTGAAACAGGCTCTTATATAGGCCAAATAGCACATTTAAAATGGCAAGGTCTATGATTCTGTCGACCGTGCTTGGGGAGCAATCATATAACGACCAATCAGAGGCCGAAGTTTTCGTTTTGACAAGGCTTGACTATTTTCAATAGTACAATAGTTTGAAAAATAAAATTACAATTATCTACATTTGGGAAGAATCTTAGAAGATTTTCCAATCTATTGCTGCAAGAACGAAGGAAATCCATCGAATACTAACCGATTTATTAGCATTTGAAATTGGACATATTTTTCACTTTTTTCGGTTTTAGATTTCCATTTCACATCCCTATGTAGCCGAACTTCCTGAGAGAAGTATTCTACTTCAAAACAACAAAAATAAAAATAATGATTACGGACATAAAAAAAATCGTTCACGGTGGAGTGGGGTAATATGGGCAATGTTTGGGGTGATGTGGTAATAAATGTGAGTTTTATAGTATTAATGCTCCGCATAATATGATATTAGGCATACGATATAATAATTGTAATTTTTACATATTGCACATTGATTTCACCATAGGCCAAAAAAAAACACTTTTTTTGAATTATTATTAATAACTAGGGACAGTGGTAAATCGCGATTTCGCGGAAGCCGCGAATTCCGCGAAATCTAGCTTCGACCGCCAAATTCACAAAAACCCGCGAAATGCCGCGAAAATAATAAAAAACAGCAACATTCTATGACAATAATGAAACAATTCAATTTGCAACCTACGAAATTCATGAAAACCCGCAACAAGGATAAAGCTTAAGCTTAATGGGCACCTAGATGGCAATGGAAGGTCGTTTTCTACGCAACCAATAACATGAAACAGTTCTTCAACCGCTCTCTTACAACGCGATTTTGTCAGTCCTAATTGAATTTTGCGATTGGTGACGTGCATGATAGAATTCCTGAGAGTGCAGCCATAAAATCCAACTTGAGAGATGAATTTTCCC